>NW_006399861.1:1876893-1902255 GCF_000299155.1 Elephantulus edwardii | reverse complement strand
TATATGTATAATTTATACATCACTCTTTGTCAATTTGTTGTACTGACATAATCCGGGTTTGCTGTGATGCTGAAGCTTGTGCCATTGGGGTATCAAATACCATAATGGTGTCCCAATGAGGACAGTGTTGGTGTAGCTCCCAGTTGTACAACAGGTTTAGAAACAGGAGTGGCATCCACTTCCTAAACCACATGCCTCAGAAACTCTGTGAACTTGGAGAAACGATGACAGTTATAGAAGGCATTAGGTCTTTTGTTCACAGAGTTGCTATTAGTGGTACTCAACTCAACTACAATCAACAATTGTGTGTGTGTGTGTGTGTGTGTGTGTGTGTGTGGTGGTGGTGGTGGTGGTGGCTGCAGTGTTTGGTGGCACTTGCTAGCTGACATATTTAATTTGTAATGGAAAACCCTCAAGCATCTTTATTCCCATGTTGAAATGAAAGTAAACTAAGACCTCAGGACTTGCCCTGGGAAAACTTTTGGACTGGCAGTAGACTTTGTATAAGGCGGAAATAAAATGTCCAATGCTAATCCACTGTGATTTGAGTTTGTTCGCCTTATGTTATTAGGATAAATTAACCTTAGAAGGAAAATTATACTTGGGAAGGTGGAGTGGTGGCAAAAAAGAGAAAGCCTTTCAATCATGTGGATTGAGACAGTGCTTAGGCAATGAACTTGAGTGTGTGGATGAACTTGATTCTGAAGATGGCACTAAATAGGACAGTGTTCAGATTGGTTGTTCATAGGTTTCTATGGGTCGCACTTGACACAAGAGACCCTAACAGCAACAACCTAGATCATATGAGATGAAACACTTTGTATAGAACTTTTATGCAATTTACAGAAATATTTTTCAGAAGAAAATGGTATTCTGTAGAAAGGCATGAGATTTGGAACCAATATCCATCATACTTTAATGAAAAGATATAGTTTCCATCACTAATTTGAGATTGAACTATCTGCACATGTGCCTAGAGTAGAACTGGTATTTCCTCCTTCCCAGATCAATAAAACCTTAATTAGTTAACTTTCCTAATCTGCTTCAAAGCATGGTTTTTGTGTCATATCATTAATTTATTCTTCATTTTCGTTTACTTTTTCTTTGCTCAAATGCTTCTGGCAGCCTACCATATGTTTTATGAATTAACCAATAAATTCATTCATCAGAATCATTGTTTGTTCGTCACAGTCAATTCTTATGAACCAAAGGAGTAAAAAACACAAATCTCCACTATACTGCCTTGGTCCAATTTCCCTCTGTGTCTGAACAGATAAGTAACAAAACATTGTTTTTACTAGGAACTTCATTTGAAATGGCTGACTTTCCCTTCACATGTGACTAAGTTTTGGATTTTATTTTCCATGAAAAGAAACTGGAACTTCCCCTGAAGTTGTGCAAATTGATTATTTTATGCCTCATTAGCATCAATTATCTTAGGAGGAAGTGTAATAGGCCTTTAAATGGGTTATTGCACTGACAGCTGGAAAGAGACTACCCTTCAGGCAACCAACTGAAAATAGTACGAGGACTTTAACATGGAAGTTTAAAGCCCTGTGACTGAGGGAGATGAAGAATGGCCACAAAGAATTGGCTCTCGGGTGATCAACCTACAGAAGCACTCGACACCTAAAGATTATTCTTGTTCATTGTTGCTGATGAGAAATGCTAATTAATATTTCCTATAAAAAGTTCAGCAAAGAATTGTAATAAGGGATGAGGGGAGTGTCATTCTAGAAAGCGAGTTATTTTCAAGGTAACTTGTTTCCAATCTTTTTGAAAAAACAGTTAATTCTTCCAATATTTACTCACATTATTTCTTCTCCCCAGAAGCGTTGAATATTTACCATGTATGAGGCTGGAGAAAGGATTAAAGTTATACCAGTGCCCAGGTCTTTCGTTTATAGGGTTGCTATGAGTCGCTTCCGACTCGATGGCACTTAACAACAACAACAACAGCATAGAGAGAGATCAGTTGGCCTAGTGGACAGAAAGTCATGCTTCCAAGCCAAAGGTAGTTGACTCTAATCCACAGCCCTCAGGCCCACCTTTACTAGTTTTTGGTGAAACATTCTTCTAGTTCATACAACCCTGGTATGTCTACTTGCTGTACAGAGGTAACTCGTGGTTGCTGTGAAGCTGAACACTGTGACACGGATGTGTCAAATGCGAGAATGGTTACACACGGTGGACAGTGTTTGGTGGAGCTCCCCGATTAAAACAAGCTTGGAAGAAGGAGTAGCATCCACTTCTATAATAGCTTGCCTGTGGAAGCCCTATGAACCTGGAGAAAGGACGAAAGTTATACAAGTGCCCAGGTCTTTCGTTCATATGATCGCTATGAGTCGTCTCTGACTCTACTGCACTTAACAACAACATGAGGGTTTCTACTGAGTGTTCATGGTAAATAATGAATAAGATGGATTTGTTTGCCCTCAAAAAATTTCAAAATTTACTAGGCAAATCATTACCTTTTATGGTCTCATTGCAGGGAGGGGGCAGTGTAAGATAATTATCTAAAGATCACAATTTGTGAACAGAATTATGTTAGAGGTATGGTAAGAGGTGGAGGCATTATTTTGGATAATCTTCAGCAGAATCTTGCCTGCATGTGATATCAATGATATTGTCCTGTAATTTCTGCAGTCTATTGGGTCACTTTTCTTTCGAATGGGAACAAGTATAGATCTCTTCCAGTCAGTTGGCCAAGTGTTTGTACTCCAGATTTCATGGCTAAACTTGGTGAGCAGATCTCTGTTAGTTGAAATACGTCAATTGGTATACCATCTATTTCTGGGACCTTATTTTCTTTCTAATTCCTTCAAAGCAGCTTGGACTGCTTCATTCATCACCAAAGGCTCTTGCTCATATATTGTTTCATGAAATTCTTTTGTGTCTGCCAATTCCTTTTGATACAGTGACTCTGTATACTCTTTCCATCTTCTTTTAATATTTCCTGAATTATTTAATATTCTACCTAAAGCATCTTCAATTATAGCAACTTGAGGTTTGAATTTATTCTTCAGTTCCTTGAGCTTAAGAAAGGCTGAACGATTTTGGCCCTTTTGAGTTTCTGACTCCAGCTCTGTGTACCTTTCATTGTAGTATTTTACTTTGTCTTCCTGTGATACCTTTTCATATCTTCCGTTCTACTCTTTAGAATCTTTAATTTTTCCTTCTGCTTTGGCTTCTCTGCACTCCAGTGCAATATTTGGAGTCTCTTCTGACATCTATTTTGGTCTTTTCTTCCTCCTCTGTCTTTGTAATGACCTTTTGGACTCTCCCTGGATAACACTCTTATATCCTCCCACAACTCATTTGGTCTTCGCTCATTGGCATTACAGGCAAAATATTCATACCTTCTCCAGGGAGAAGGATGGACAATCTCCTACTATGTGACTAACTGCCTTTGAAAATCCACCAGAGGGTCAGCTATTAGTTGTTTTAACTCAATGGCACACAACATCACACCATGACATCTATGTTTAGGCTTTGTTTCTAATCTATGGAGTTGGAACTAAATAAAACAGACAATATCTCTGATCTCTTGAAGCTGAAACTCTGGTGGGGCAAAGCCTGAAAAGTAAAATGTACAAAATTTTACTCGTCACTAAGTATATTTAAAGCCTGGCCCTTGTCTCCACTTTGGAGACTGGGTTATTGTGGCCAGATTCTGTAAGTTGGGCACTCTTGTTTTGGTTGAGTGTTATGTGGAATGCTTGGTTGTTTTTATTTCAGCCGCTTATTCAGAATCAAGAAAATCTCATGGAGGATCTTGTATTTAATAGTCATTTGGGCTCTCAGTCCACAGGCCCTTGGGCCTCATGTTTTATATTTTAGAGGAACAAATTTAAATTGACAACACTCAAGTTGTTGTACTGAGGCAATCTGGGTTTGCTGTGATACTAAGTCTTGTGTCGTCAGAAGGTTAAGTGCCATAATGGCTGCCCATTGTGGACAGTGTTTGGCTTAAGATAGGTCTGAAAGCAGGTATGGAATCCACTTCCTAAACCACATGCCTCTGGAAACTCCATGCACTTGGAGAAATAACAATGGTTATATAAAGGCGAAAGGCTTTTTGTTCATAGGGTCATTATGAGTGATGCTCAACTCAATTACAATCAAAACAACAAGAAGTGTTATGTGGAAAAAAATTAAAAAGTTAATTTTGATTAAGGTTTAATTTCATGATAAAGATATAAGGAAATATTAGTTGTGGAGCTCTAAATTCAAAGTGAATGGGCTGTGTGTTATTTGGGAATGAAGATCCAGTTAGGGAATGTTGTTGCTATAGTTGTTATGTGCCACTGAGTCACCTGGACTCATAGCGACCCTATGTACAATAGCCCAAAACTCCACCCTATCCTGTGACAATCTCACCATCTCCGACACACCTACCCTCATTACCCCACTCACTGAATTAATCCATCTCACCGAGGGTCTTCCTCTCCTGAATTGTCCCTCCACCCTCCCAAGTATGATGTCTCTCTCCAAGGACTGGTCCCTCCTGGCAACATGTCCAAAGTATGTCAGATGAAGCTTCATAATCCTTGCCTCCTGGGAGTAGGCCAGCTTCACCCTCTCCAGGATGAACCTGTTCATTTTCTTAACAGTCCATGGTATCTTCTCCAAGTACTCTTCTCCAACACCACAGGTCAAAGGCATCAATTCTCCTTTTCGCATCCCTAGTCATTGTCTAGCTCTCTGATGTATAGCAAGTGATTGCAAAGACCATGGCATGTATCAGGTGCACCTTAGTCTCCAGACTGACATCGTTGCACTTCAGCACTTTGGAGAGGTCTCTAACCACAGACTTTCTCATTGCAATACATCTTTTAATTTTCTGGCTGCTGGTGCCAAGAGTGTTGACTGTGGGGCCAAGCAAACCAAAACTGTGAATAATCTCAATCTCTTCACCATCCATTGTAATCTGTCAATCAGCCCAGTAGTGAGAATCTTTGTCTTCTTGACATTGAGCCTCAATCCATACTGAAGACTGCAGTCCTTGACCTTCCACAGCAAGTGCTTCTGGTCCTCCTCTGTTTCAGCAAGCAGGGTTGTGTCATCTGCATAATGCATATTGTTGATAGATCTTCCACCAATCCTGACCCGACTCTTCTCCTCATAGAGCCCAGCCTCCCAGATAATCTGTTCTGCATACAGGTTGAAAAGGTATGGAGACAGGACACATCCCTGGCATACTCCGTTCCCAATTTTGAACCATGCAGTGTTTCCTTGCTCTGTTCTAATGACTGCCTCTTGGTCCAAGTGTATGTTTAACATTAGCATGATCAAGTGTTCTGGGATTCCCATTCTTCTCAGAGTCAGCCACAGTTTGTTATGATCCACACAGTCAAGTGCTTCAGGTCCTCCTCTGTTTAAGCAAGCAAGGTTGTGTCATCTGAATTATGCTGGTTGTTGATGAATCTTCCACCAATGCTGACTTAATAGCAATGAACTCAGTGGAGTTAAACTCAAAGGCCAGCTTTTCTTGCAGTATGAATCCTTCAGTCTCTCTGAGATAGAAAGATGGACTGTCTCCTCCTGAGATTAACCGTTGGAAACGCAATGAAAAGTCAGCTATGATATAGTTATCACCCAATAACAATGAGAAAGAGAAAGATCAAGTGAATAGACTAATGACAAAGAAGGACAAAGTTCAGAGACCACTTAGGAAGCTGTAGAAACAATGTGGGGGAGAAGTGACAGAACCTATTTATTTGGACATGACTAAAAGATTCTAGACCTGCTTCAGAGATAGCACTTTCCAGAGTGACAAAGAGTTAGTAGTGACCACCTGGAAGAGATCCATATTTGTTCCCATGTCAAAGATAGGTGACCTGGCAGAGTATGGAAATTATAGAACAGTATCATTAATATCATATGAGAACAAGATTCTGCTGAAAATTATCCAAAAATTGCTGAAGCAGCACATCAAACAGAGAACTTCCAGATATACAGGCTGGGTCTAGAGGGGGCCGTGGTACTAGGGATATTATAGCTAATGTTAGATGGATCTCGACTGAAAGCAAAGAGATCTAGAGAAATGTCTATCTGTACTTCATTGACTATACAAAGGCATTTGACTATATGAATCACAACAAAATGTGGCTGACTCTGAGAAGAATGGGAATCCAGAACACTTAATAATGTGTATGTGAAATCTGTACTTCGACCAGGAGAGATTCATCAGAAAAGAGCAAGGAAACACTGCATGGTTCAAAATAGGGAATGGTGTATGCATGGGATGTCCTATGTTATACCTTTTCAATCTATAAGCAGAACAGATCATTTGGGAGGGTAGGCTTTATGAGGAGGAATGTGGCATCAGGATGGGAGGAAGACTCATCTGCAACCTGCATTATGCAGATGACCACCTTGCTTGCCAAAACTTAGCCATTTGCTGAAGAGTCAAGGAGTGCAGCCTTCAAAATGTATTGGAGCTAAACATAAAGAAAACAAAGATTTTCACCACTGGACAGATTGGCAGCATTGTGATAGAGAAAAGATTGAGATTGTTAACAGCTTCAGTTTCTTCACTCCACAATCAACAGTCTTGGTAGCAGAAGCCAGGAAATCAAAAGATGAATTGCACTGGGAAAGTCTATTGTCTAGGATCTCTCCAGAGTACTAAAAAACAACAATATCAGTCTGGAGACTAAGGTGCTCCTGAGGCAGGCCCTGGTCTTCACAATTACTTGCTATGCATCAGAAAGATTGGCAGTGACAAGAGATAATAGAAGTATAACTGATGCCTTTGAGATGTGGTGCTGGAGAAGAGTATTGAACATGAACTGCTAGGAAAACAAGTTCATTCTAGAGAAGGTGAATCCAGGCTGCTCCTTGGAGGTAAGGGTTCTGAAGCTATGACATACTTTGGGTATGTTGCAAGGAGGAACCAACCAGTCCTTAGAGAGAGACATCATGCTTGGGAAGGTGAGGAAAAGTGCAAAAGATAAGACCCTCGATGAGATGGATTGACTTTGTGACTGGGATAATGGCCATAGGTGTGTCAGAGACAATAAGGTTTGCTCAGCATAGAGAGGATAGAGCAGGGTTCAGAGCTATTGTAGATAGGGTTGCTATGAGTCGCAAGCAACATGATGGCACATAACAAGAAGAAGAAGTAAGGAATTACACTGCCAATCCAAAGGCATTCAGCTCAAATCCACTGGCTGCTCTGAGAGAGAAAGATGGGAAAACTCCTCCTGTGTGATTTTCTGCTTCTGAAAACCCACTAGAGGGTTAATTATGATTTGGTTGTAACTTGGTGGTATGTAACAAGTGCATGAGAGGGGAACCCCCCCCCCCAAAAAAAAACCCCAAAGGCATCAAAGATGAGGTCAGAAAGCTGGAAGGATGGAGTAGTTATTTACCAAACTAGTTAGTGTAAATTGCAAGGGAAGCAGGGTCAGAAGGGGAAAAGTAAGTTAAGTTTGAACATGTTAGGTTTGAGATGCATATTAAATGTCCAACAGATCTTGAGTAAGGCAGCTAGATATGGTGTCTGTAGTTCAGCTGAGAAATTCAGACTGGAGGACTAAAAGTCGGAGGCATCAGCATGTTCCTTAATGCCCTGAGGCTAGGTGTATTTAGAGAAGCACTGATTCTGAAGCACCATGACCTTCAGAGGCAAAAGTACGTAAGTGAAGCAAGCTGTGGGAAAGAAACAAGCTTGTGATTTCAAGTTCCCAGATACTGCCCAAGGTAGCAACCACCTCCCTAGACTTGCAAACCCAAAGGTACACAGCATGGTACAGGATACTCCAGGATGCCTGCACGTCTTCAGGTCTCTAGTTGATTCTACTTTATGGGCAGAAACCTGGAGATTTGGTCAAGAATGTTTTCTTTTTCCTTGTAGTAGTATTTAATTCACTTCTTTCCTGCTTACTTCAAGTTTTACATAGAATTTAGTGCTTGAAGTTGTAGGTCAGTGTTCTTTTTTAATTAAAAATTTCAAGCTTCACCATCTGTGTTGTGGACCAGTGACATGTGCAGGTTAGCATCGATTGTTTTTGCCTTATCTGAGTTAATAGTTAAATTGCAGTATTTTGAAATGCCATACTGTAAATACAGCGATTCTAAGATTAGAGAGTTCTCTTGGTGAAATGCATTATATATTGTGCTATTAACCCATGGGACAGTAGCTTAAACCCACCAGGTGCTCCACAAGAGAAAGATAGGTAGTTACCTCTCGTTTAGGTTTATAGTGACAGAAAACTTATAAAGTGTCTTCATGAGTAAGAATTGACTAGCTGGTAGTCTGTCTGGGCTATTTTGATGTCATTAAATGAAATTATATCCTTCTGTATTACATTTATACATTTTTATATAACAAAAAGCACTGTTGCTTAAAGGGTACTGAGTGTCAAAGTTATGGAAAAAATTTAGAAATTGACAACAGTAATATTTGTACAACACGTTGAGTGTAATGAATGTCCCTAAATGAGATACAAAAGAATGTAATGGCAACTGTTTTGCTATGCACATATTTATCACCCTAAAAAAATGAAAAAAATAAGATGGTTATAAATAATCAAAGCTTGTAACTTCCTAATTATTATACTACAGTTTGCTATCTCTGTGTTTTTAAGATTATTCATTTCGATTTTACAGTAGTCTGGAAACATAATGATGCATCTTTCTCAGCTCTATTCGTAGTGACTTCAAAGTAGTAGCTTGAAATCAGTCATAGTTGAGTATTTGTTGTTGTTATATGCTGTCAAGTCAACTGACTCAAAGTGACCTTATGCACAAGAGCTCTGAATCCTGCTCTGTCCTGAGCTAATTTAACTTTCTTTGATACACCTACCCTTATTACCCCAGTTATTGTATCAATCTATCTGATTCAGAGAGTTTTCTTCTCTTGCACTGTCCTGTCTCTCCATCCTTCCAAGCATGATATCCTCCTCCAAAGACTAGTATCTCCTTACAACATGCCCAAAGTCTGTGAGATGGAGTCTCAAAATCTTTGCCTCCAAGTAGCAGCATGACAATACCCTTTTCCCTTTTCTAGCACTGCAACTCGAAGGCATCAATTGTTCTTTTGTCATCCTTGGTCATTGTCTAGCTCTCAGATACATAGCAAGTAATTGTGAAGACCATGGCCTGGATCAGGCACACCTTAGTCTCTAGACTGACATCATTGCTTTTCAGCACTCTGAAGAGGTCCCTGACAGCAGATTTCCCTAACATAATTAATCTTTTGATTTTCAGCGTGCTGATACTACTGACAGTGGAATCAATAAAGTTAAAATTGCTAGCAATCTGAATATCTTCTTCTACCCATCATGATGCTGCTAATGGGCCCTGTGTATAGAATCTTTGTCTTCTTGATGTTGAGCTTCAATTTGTACTGAAGACTATAGTCTTTGACCTTCTACAGCAAATACTTCAGGTCCCCCTTGGTTTCAGCATGTAAGGTGTGTCACCTGTATAGTGTAAGTTGTCCAAGTATCATTATGTTTTAGTCTTCTCCCAATTCTGATGTCACATTCCTCCTTATAAAGTCCAGCCTCTCGAATGATCTGTTCTGCATACAGGTTGAAAATATGTGGAAACAGGACACATCACTGACACACTCCTTTTCTTATTTGAACCATGCAGTGTTCTGACAACTGCCTCCTGGTCCAAGTACAGGTTTTGCATGAGCACAATCAGATGTTCTGTGTTTCTCATTCTTCTCAAGGTCAGCCACAATTTATTATGATACACACAGTCAAATTCCTTTACATAATTAATTAAACACAGGTATACATACCTTGGGTACTCTCTGCTTTCAGATAAGATCCATCTGACCTTGTTGTGGTTGTTAAGTGTCATCAAGTTGTAGACGACTCATAGCAACCTACAAATGACATTGCATGATGGAAACTGGTAAATACTACAAAGCTGGGCTTTTTTCCTTGAAAATCCAGTTTTAAACCTGTACCCACATACCACTATGTAAATGTAATCTTTGGGACTATGTCATAGCTAGCAGATAAAAACTGGAAATGACAATACTGCTTTAGAATAGCACTTATCCTCACTACTTGAATATGAAGGCTCTTGGAAACATGGTTCTCCCGTTTCTGGTAGAATACTAACTGGATGATCATATTTCTAATTTATATGTATTGAAGCTCACAGAAGACAAAGATTCTCACCACTGGGCCAATGGGCAACACCATGATGGATGGAGAATAGATTAAGATTCTTAACAATTTTAGCTTGTTCAGCTCCACAATCAATTGGCACAAGCAGTCAGGAAATCAAAAGGCTAATCATATTAGGAAAATCTACTGTCAGAGACCTCTCCAGATGCTGAAGAGCAATGATGTCAATCTAAGGATTAAGGTGAGCTTGATCCAAGCCATGGTCTTCATAATTACATGCTACGCAGAAGAAGAATTGATGCCTTTGGGTTGTTTTGCTGGAGAAATATTGAACATACCATGGACCACCAAGAAATCAAATATGGACCTTCACGAAAACAAACAGGTCAGTATTGGAGAGAGTGAAACCATGTTTCTCATTGGAGGCAAGGAGTTTGAAGCTCTGTCTGACATACTTTGGCCATGTTAACAGAAGGGACCAGCCCTGGAGTAGGACATCATGCTTGGAAGGGTGGAGGGACAATGTAGGAGAGGAAGACCCCAGATTAGATGGATTGACATAGTAACTGGAATAATTGGGATAGGTGTGTCACAGACAGCAAGATCAACTCAGAGCACGAAAGGATTCGGAGCTACTGTTCATAGATTGGCTATGAGTCACAAGTCGACTCAAAAGCATGCAACAACAACCATCCATATATTTGGAGACTAGCTTTGGAGAATTCACAGTTAACTTCCTTTATTCTTCTGTGGTAATGATTAAGACTGATACACACATACACACGCACACACACACACAAAACCCTCAAAAAACAAAACAAAACAAAACAAAACAAAAAGTGCTGAGGAGATCAGACTCCAAGGAGTTCCCTGGAAAATAGCTTGATATTTTGATTCAGTGTTTCTTGGCTGTGATCCAATAATAGGCTCTTTTATAAAAATGCAATTGAAGAGTACAGCGTTTTCTATAGAAACCAAGAGGCAGAAACAAACATAAGGCTGCTAGAGAGACAACTCTTTACGGAGCAAAACATACATATTCCACTTTCAAAAATTTTATGTCTTTGTAATGAATAACGTTTCAGTCACAAAGGGTTCAAACTGGGCTTAAAATAGGTTTCATGTAGGTAAAATCAAACGAGATTTATTCTCCACTTTCAGGTTTGCAAAAGCTAACCCTTTTCCTTCCTCTTTACATGCCCTCTCCACAAATAGAGCTCATAAAAAATATCTGTTACAATGACCCAGGCTCTACCATTCATGGCAAATCTCTCTAAATTATAGGTTTTTCCTCATAGAGACCATTTACGGTGGGCATAATACAAGGCTGTGTTCTACCATGCCATTCTTTGAACTAACTGTACCATGTTATTACCACACTAAACTAGAGTGGTCAGTTTTTCTATAAATAAATATCCTCCTTGCTGGGTAGATGAAAATCCTTAGTAGCAGTCCCTACATTATTGATTTTCTGGTTTCCAGCTCCTCTGCTGGAAATTACTTTTGAGTTGTTTTGAAAAGTGAAGTCTTGTAAACACTTGACTATTGCTGAACTCAAGAAAAATCAGATTAGCAGGGAATCAATAACATTATTACTCAGCTGGGTTCCCTGTGATTTTTCCATCTCTGGGCCAGGTGGGTGGATGAGGGTGAGGAGGGTAGTTCTTTAAAAATGATTGTGTGCTCTTCTTGGATTCCAATTGTTTCCATGCAACAGTCCTTTAATTTTGTGGTGTTAGAAATGGAGATAATAAAGACAGTCTTAAGCATAGGCAGCTTCTTCTCTGTGAGGGGGACAGAGCAACCTTATCTGCTTTGATAGAGATGTTTAGATGTTTAACAAGTCACTCATGAGTTTCCCCATCACTCACATGCTTTAAAATGTAAAATTATTTTAAATTCATTAGGAAGAGGTGATTCTTCAGTCGGCATCTCGAAATCCACAACACGGTATCTCAGGACAGGAAAGACAAACTTCATGATTGTTGTTTCTTTTATTTTTCCTTATTTCTCCATTAATCCTTTAAAGAGATATTTAAACAAAAAAAAACATTTCTAAGTCATGGCTGTAGAATCAGCAGCAACTCCTAGTCAATGCTATAGCTGTGCTTTCTGAGACTTCGAATTGCATGGGGGAGTATTTCTCATCTCTCTCCTGTGTTGCTCCTGGTGAAATTGCACCACCAGAAAGGCTCATCTTTTCAGTTAGAAGTCCAGCTCCCTATAGACTGCAACACCAGAGCTAACTTGATGATGTATGTTGTTGTTAGGTTCTGTCATCTATGATTCATAGACACTGACACTCAGTCCTATCCTATGTTATCTTCATCATCTCTGAGATATTTGAACCTATTGCTTCAGTGTCATCTCATTGAGGATCTTTTATTCTTTTGTTGACTCTCTAACTTTCTAAGTATGATGTCCCTTTTCAAGGAGCCCCTCCTAACAACATTCCCAAAGTATGTGAGGCAAAGTTTTGACATCTGGCTGCACTTTCTCCAAGACACATTTATTTGTTCTTTTGGCAGTCCATGAGATGGTCAGTGCTCTTTTCCAGCACCACAGCTCAAAGGCATCAATTCTTTTTCTGTCATTCTTATTGTCCTTATTGTCATCCTTTCTGTCCAGCTCTCAGATGCATATCAAATGATTGAAGCAGACCCTCCAGGAGGTTTTCGGAGACAGCCGATTGCGCTGGAGGAGATTGCCCTCTTTCTTTCTTGGAACAGCTGGGGAATTCAAACTGTGTGCCTTGAATCAGGCACAAATTGTTGTCGTTATTGTTGTGTGCTGTCAGCCCAGAACTAACTTATATCTGACCTTTCAGCATGTTTTAAGAGACAGTAAACCACATGGGAGGAGACTGCCAATCTTTCAGAGCAATAGTATATTTGAACTACATGCTTTCAGAGTTGCAGTGCAGCTCCTCACCACTAGGCCACCAGTGTTCCCTGAATTAGAGGATCTTTCCTTCTTTTGTGGATCTTCTCACTTTCTAAACATGATGTCCCTTTTCAAGGAGTGGCTGTTGTTGTTAGATGCCACCCACTTGAGTATGACTCATAGAGACCTTGACCATAGAGATCTGACTCAACATATTTAAATCCTTTCCTTCCTGTGACATCTTCATCATCTCTGATAACCTATTGCTGCAGCCACTGTGTTAATTCATCTTGATTAGGGGGCCTCTCCTCTTTTACTGACCCTCCACCCTTCCAAGCATGATACCATTTTCTAAGGAATAGCCTCTCTTACAATCATGTCCAACATATGAAAGACGAAGCTTTGCATCCTTGTCCCCAAGGAGGACTCTAGCTGCACTTTTTATTTTTTGTTTCTCTCTTTCTTTTAAAATTTATTGTTAATTTCAATGAAAATTTACAGAGACTTTGGATTTCCATTCATTCATTGTTGCACTTTTCTCCCCTCCCAGCCCCCCCCCCCAGTACATTACCCTTTTGGAAAAGTAAAAGAAAAATTCTTTCATTTTTCTACTGTCACTTCCCCCAGGTCCACTCCACTATGCAGCCTACGCTTTGGACTCCTGACATGACAAAAATACCTAATCACATATCCTTTTTAAACAATTTTCTCCCTTATCTGTTTCAATGCAGTATACATTATTGAACCCACCTTTCCCAGTCTCCCCACAACCCCAAGGTTAGTCCTTGTAACAGTGGCATCATGCAGTATTTGTCCTTTTGTGACTGAGATAATTCACTCAGCATAATGTCCTCCAGGGTCACCCATTTTGAATAATAGTGCATGAGTTCCTTGTTTTTCAAAGCAGCACAGTCTTCCATTGTGTGAATATACCATAGCTTCTCTATCCATTTGTTTGTTGATGGGCACTTAGGTTGTTTCCAACTCCTTGCTATTATGAACAAAGCCTCAATAAACATGAGTGTGCATATATCTACTTGGATGTCAGTTATGGTCTCTTTGGGGTATATTCTAGCTGCACCTTTTCTAAGACATATCTGTACATTCTTTTGGCAGTATATGGGATATTCAGTACTCTTTTCTAACATCACAACTTAAAGGCCTCATATAATATATTAAACATACATGTCTCCCAGAAACAGCAGATGTCATATTTTTCCCCCCTTTTTCTGCCACCTCTTCTGTTCTAGAAAGAACTTCTTGACCAGGCACCCATACTTTCACAATCAAGTTAGCTATGTGGATCAGAGCTAAATAATTATAATAATGTACACTTATTCTGACATAACGTTTTGCTGGATTTCTTTTGAACTAGCCCTCAGTAACATTTCAATTCTAGTACTTGAATTCTTCATTCACTTCTCTTAAGCTCAGGGCTGGGCTGGATGTGCCTCTTTGATCCACACGTCCCATGGTTGATCCTCCCGTGTTCTATCTAGAACATCTCTTTCTATCTAGAGTCAACTTTCCACACTTGTTAACGTGGCTAATGTCTAGGCTCCTGAAATTTGCATACCTGCTTAACTTCCTATTTCTAACAGTTAGCTGTTCAATCCTGGTTATCCACTTGCATCATTCAGTGGTTTTTAACAAATACTTGTATCTAAAATAACAAATTCAAATTTATTTGATTTTGATGTGGGACTTTAAAAAAAATTAATTAAATGTAGGGAGCTCTGGTGACCTAGTGTTGAGCTGAACTGCCAACCTAAATGCAGGCCTTTGAAATCCACCTGCTTCTCCTCGGGGGTAAAATGGATAATTTCCTCCTACCTTATTTACAGGCTCGGAAACCCAGTGGAAGGTTAACTATGAGTCGGTTCTTACTTGATAGCACATAAGAACAAACAACAAGAAGCTTCTTAATGAAAACAAAACATTACCATAAGGTCAATTCAGAATCGATGTGTTCCTAAGTCTTAAACAGTAAAACTACTTCACAGTGTTTTTGTAAGTGTACAGAAGGAACTCACTTTTTTGCTTAGCACAAACTACCAAACTTTCAGTTGTTGTTGTTGTTAGGTGCTGTGAGTTGAGTGTGACTCATAGTGACTCCATGAACAATAGACATTAATCTTGTTCTGTCCTGTGCTGCCCTCGCTATCTCTGCACACTTGAGCCCATTGCTGCAGTCGCTGTGTCAATCCATTTGGTTGAGGAACTTCTCTTTCAATGGCCCCCCACCTTTCAAAGCATCATCTCCCTCTCCAAGAAACAGCCCCTTCTAATAGCATGGCCTAAGTATGTGAAAAGAAGCATTGTCATCCTTGTCTCCAAAGAGCCTTTGGCTGCATTTTCTCCAAGACTTGTCTGTTTGTTCTTTCAGCACTCCACAGGATATTTTGTACTATTCTCTAACACCACAGCTCAAAGACACCAATTCTTCTTCTGTCATCCGTATTCATTTTCCAACTTCCAAATGCATAAGGAACACTTTAATCTTCAGACTGACTCCTCACTTAGGAGAGATCCATGACATCTGATTTACTCAATACAATATATCTCTTAACTGCTGGTAAAATGATTGCTGATTGTAACTTCAAGTAAGATGAAATTGATGACAACATCAATCTTTGCTCCATCTATCATGAGGTTGTTTATTGGTCCAGTGGCAACTTTCTGAATCCACTGAAAGACCTTTAAAAAAAATTCAAAGTTCTTAAACATCACTGTAATAGCCTGTTAAACGTCCTTCAGTGGATTCAGAAAATAGCCGTATTTGAGAACTTCAAATCCAGCTTTGGTTTTATGGTTTGTTTGGGTTTTGTTTTGTTTTGTTTTGTTTTTCCTTTCAAATCAGCATTCATCCAAATCAGAAGATCAGATAAAACAGAGTTATAGTTCTTAGTCTTAAATCTTTTTTACTTAAAGTCTGGGTGGCGTCTGAGAATTTACAGTTCTTAAAAACTCTCAGGTGATGCTTAAACGAGTAGTCCTGAGGCCATATTTGGGAAAGACTGCACCGACTTACTGGGGTTTGCAGTCTCCTCAGCTTGAGACCTTATTTAAGTCTCTAGATTCCCCTTGCAACTGTTTGTTTATATACAATGTCAATGCCCAAATTTGTCCTTAATTTTTTTCTATATGTTCTTGGACCAGGAGGCAGTGGTCAAAGCAGAGCAAAGAAACACTACATGGTTCAAAATTGTAAAAGAGTATACGCCAGGGATGTGTCCTGTCTCCATACCTTTTCAACCTATATGCAGAACAGATTATCTGGAAGGTTGGGCTGTATGGGGACATTGTTGCATCAGGATTGGTGGAAGATTCATCAACAATCTGCATTATGCAGATGACACAACCCTGCTTGCTGAAACTGAGGAAGACCTAAAGCATTTGCTGCAGGAGGTCAAGGACTGCATCCTTCAATATGGATTGAGGCTCAATATCAAGAAGACAAAGATTCTCACCACTGGACCAATTGGCAGCATCAGGATGGATGGTGAAGAGATTGAGATTGTACACAGCTTTAGTTTGCTTGGCTCCATAGTCAACAGTCTTGGCACCAGTAGACAGGAAAGGAAAAGACATATTGAGAAAGTCTGCTGTTAGAGACATCTCCAAGGTACTGAAGAACAGTGGTGTCACTCTGGAAACTAAGGTGTACCTGATACAGGCCATGGTCTTTGCAATCACTTGCTATGTGTTAGAGAATTGTACAATGAGTAGGGAGGATAGAAGGAAAATTGATGCCTTTGAGCTGTGGTGTCGGAGAAGAATATTGACTATACCATGGACTGCTAAGAAAACAAACAGATTCATGCTGGAGAGGGTTAAATAAGACTGCTTCTTGGAGAAAAGGATTTGAAGCTTCATCTAACATACTTTGGACATGTTGCCAGGAGGGACCAGTCATTGTAGAGAGACATCATGCTTGGGAGGGTAGAGAGACAGCACAGGAGAGGAAGACCCTTTTTAGGTGGATTGATTCAGTGACTGGGGTGATGGGTGTAGGTGTGTCATAGACAGTGAGATTGGCACAGGATAGAGCAGGATTTAGGGCTGTTGTACATGTGGTCGCTATGAGTTGCAGGTGACTCAATGGCACGTAACAACAACAACATAAGTTCATTTGGTCAGCTGCCCTTGTTTCATATATGACTCTTTTTGAAAATGGGAATTCTGGGGAATATTATATTGGAAAAATTGCAACCTACTAAATAAATTTGCACAAGTACTTGAATATACTGTTGTTATTGTGTACCAAAGTCAGAATCAATCCATAGCCAAACTTCCAGCTTGTTTTTAGAAGGAGTTATTCACATCGCGGAGATTGCCCACCCTTCTCCTGTGGAGCAGCTGGTGGCCTCAAACCATATTCCTTTGGGACTGCAGTGCAGCTTCTTGCTACTGGGCCAAGAGGGATGAATTAAATTGCAGAAAGTCTGTTGTCAGAGACATCTCCAGAGTACTGAGGAGCATTAAGTTCAGTCTGGAGACTAAGGTGCACCTGATCCAGGCCATAGTTTTTGCAATTACTTGCTATGCATCAGAGAGCTGGACAATGACTAGGGAGGATAGAAGGAGAATTAATGCCTTTCAACTGTGGCATGGAAGAAAAGTATTGAATATACCATGGACTGCTAGGAGAACAAACAGGTTGATCCTAGAAAGAGTGAAACCAGGCTGCTCCTTGGAGGCAAGGATTCTGAAGCTCCGTCTGACATACTTTGAGCATTTGGCAAGGAGTGACCAGTCCTTGCAGAGGGACATCATGCTTGGGAGAGTGGTGGGACAGAGAAAAGAGAGGAAGACCCTAGATGAGATGGATTGATACATAGGGTATCTATGAGTAACAAGCTACACACACACACACACACACACACACACACACACACACACATCCTTTATGGTAAGAAGCTGAAAGAATGAAAAACAGAAAAAAAATGGTGTTGAATTCATAGTTAAAATGACAATTTCAAGTTCTATCCTGTAGTACGATGTTGTTAGTGATAGGATATTATCCATATCCGTACAAGCAGACCTGTTAATATGACTGTTATTCGAATATACGCACCAACAGCTAAAATTGAAAAGGAAGAAACTGAAGACTTTATCAAATTCTGCAGCCCAAAATTGACCAAACATGCAATCAAGAGGCATTAATGATAAGTTATGACTGGAATATAGAAGTTGAAAAAAATGAAGAAGGAATACTAGTCAAAAAGCAGGGACTTGATGACAGAAACGGATGATCAAATTCTGTTCTATGATTTATTCGTTACAAACACAATGGTGACTTTATGTATGGACCTTACCTGATGGGGTATATAGGAATCAGATTGATTGTGGAAAGAATCAGAGAAGCTCAATATCAAGCATGGTGTCAAAACAGGCCTTGCGCTGACTATAGAATGCAGCATCAAACACTTCTTTGCAAGTTCAATGTGGGACTGAAGAAAAATAATTTCACAAGAACCAAATTATGATTTTTGGATCTATCCCATCTAAATTTAAAAATCATCTTAAGAATAGATTTGAAGCATCCAACACATTGCTTAAAGGCCAGATAAATTGTGGAATGACATCCAGGATATAATCCATAAAGAGAAAACAAAAGGTCAATATAAAGACAAGAGAAGGGAAAACTAAAAATAGATGTCAGAAGAGACTCAAAACATTGTACTAGAATGTCAAGAAGCCAAAACAAAATGAGCAGATCCTGAAGTGAAAGGACTAAGCAGAAGATTCCAAAGGCCAACTCAAGAAGACAAAGTAGTATAACAATGTGCAGAGAGCTGCAATTGGGGGAGGAGGTGGGAAGAAGAGAACTCACTTAGTATTTATCAAGCTGCAAGAACTGAAAAACAAATTCAAGCCACAATTTGCAATTCTTTTTTTTTTAATTTTTTAAATTTGCAAGTCTTAGAGATCCTATTGGTAATATCTTCAATGATTCAGGAAGCATCAAAATAAGACTTTTTTTTTTTTAAAAAAAAAGAAGATACAAGGAATACATAGAATCACTGTACTAAAAAGAATTGTCTGACACTAAAATACTTCTGGAAGCCCCATATGACAAAGAATCATTGGTATTGAAGGAGTAAGTTCAAGCTCTGTTGAACACATTGGCAATAAAACAAGGCCACAGGAATTGATAGAATACCAGTTTTCATGTTTCAACTAACAATTTCAGCCCTGGACATGCTCTCTAGCCTATGTCAAGAAATTTGGAGGACACTTGCCAACCAACTAACTGGAAGATAGCCATATTTGTTACCATCTCCAAGAAAAGTAATCAAGCAGAAGGTAGAAATTATCAAGCAACATCATTAATATCACATGCAAGCAAAATATTGTTGAAGATCACTCAAAACCAGCTAGAACAGTTTATAAATTGAGAATTACTAGAAGTTCAAACTGGACTTAAAAGAGGTCGTGACATCAGAAATGTCATTGATGATGTCATATGGATTTGGATAAAGAGAATAACAGTAGAATGTCTATTTGTGCTTGTGTGGATCCTAAGAAGCTATTTCAAAAATTGAGACAAATGGGAATCCCATAACTCTTACTCATGGTCATATGAAACTTATACCTAGAGCAAGAAGCAGGTATGTGAACAGAGAAGGGGAAACTCTACATGGTTTAAAACTAAGAAAGTGTGTGTCACATTTGTATCCTCTCTCCCCACTTACTCAATCTGTATGCTAAGTAAATTACCTGAGAAGCTAAACTAAAATGAAGAAGAATGGGGCATCAGAATTGGAAGAAGATTTATCAAGGACCTACATTATTCAGATGATACAACCTTGCTTGCTGAAAGTCAAGAGGACTCTTAAAACACTTGCTGCGGAATATCAAACAATACAGCCTTTAATATGGATTGCATCTCAATGTCAAGAAAATAAAAATTCTCACCACTGGGCCAATAGCCACATCATATGGAAAAAATTATTGAAAATGTCAACAGCTTCATCTGACAGATCAATACACTTGGTGCAAACAGTCAGGAGATCAGAAGACGTATTGCACTGGGAAAGTGTGAAATCAGGGACCTCTCCAAATTGTGGAGGAGCAATGATATCATTTTGAAGGTACAGATGTGCTTGATGCAAGCCATGACTTTTTCAATCACTTGTTATCCTGCTGATAGTTCGACAGTGAATAAGAATGATCAGAGAAGAATTGATACCTTTGGGGTTTGGTGTTGCAGAAGAGTACTGAATATCCCATGAACTGCCAGAAGAATAAAGAGATACATCTTTGAAAAAGTGCAGCCAAGTGTTCTTTGGAGGCAATGATGAAAAGCTTCACCTCACATATTTTGGGTATTTTGCTAGGAGACGCTATTCCTTGGAGAGGAACATCTTGCTTGAATGGGTGGAGGGTTGGCAAAAGAGAGGAAGACTCTTAACCAGACAAATTGTCACAGTAACTGCAGAAATGGGCACAAGTGTTTCAGGGATGATGAGGACGTCATAGTTTAGGATAAGGTTCAGATCTGTTTTTTAATAGGGTCACCATGAGTGTTACGTGACTCAATGGCACAACAGTAACTTGGAAGGGAGCTCTGTTGTCTTAATGGAAAGCATTTTTGCTGTCAATGTAAAAGTACATGGTTCAAAGACACCAGCTGCTGTGCAGGAGAAAAATGGAAAATCTCTTCTTGTGCCATTTACTACCCCTGAGAATCTGCTGGAGGGTCAGTGGTATACAACAACAACAAAATATAACTTGGATGAACTGGATCACTTCACGTCTGAAAACTTGAATAAATATTTCAATTTCAATATTAAATGGAATCAACTGCTTCCTGTGGGATGATTAACGGAAAGCACCTAATACAGTCATCTTCCTTATATCCAGGGTTTACTTCCAAAATCCACTAATCATCATGGTTAGTGACTACACCACCATGGCTCCTTATATCTCCAATACAAAGTATACCAAATTTTCTCTTGACTAAATGAGTTCTTAGGATCTGTAAAAGATTTTATAAGCACTTCAAAAGTTCTTCATTTTTGGTCTTTCTTCTCTCTTCCCTTATTAAGTTCCTACTCCCTTCAAGTGTTCATCTCTTCTAAACAGTCTAGGATCCGGTTCCTCTATGCACTTTCCAGCATAAGACATCATCAGTTCCTCTTATTTGTTCCCCAATTATCACCAAGTTCAGCAAAGTACAGACAAAAATTGTTTTCAAATTAGCTTCTTACAGAGATATAGTTTATCCCAACTTTAGCAATCACCTGTTCGATGACTGTGTGGTCTGTAAGTAAAAGAATAGACACCAAGGTATATTTGTAATTGTTTCACTTTGTTGTTGTTATAATCATGTAACTAGCAGTCAATAGGTATAGGTAATGTAGAGATTTTCAAATTGTGCTAAAGATCTTGGAACTTTCTTACAAAAATTTAGAAAGTTTCTAAATTGAACAGAGTAACATTTGCAAAAGATAATTGGAGCTGCAAATAAATTGAGTGAGGCTAAGAAATTCTTGGAGGAAGTAAAGATTGAAGTCATAGACAAATATTTTAGAGGTACAACTCCCAGGAAAGGTTAAAATGATATTGCATCCCATTCTTACATGTTGTTATATTTGCACATGAGAGAATCTAATGTCACCCTGCAGTGAGGTACATACATGTTAAAATATGTAAAAAATTTGATATTTTTTATAGACTAATTTAATCAGTTCTGAACCTTTTTTTTTTATTTAAAAACAAGTAAGAATTTCAAATAAAGACTAGGAGTAGGGAGTAAAAAACAATTAAATAGGGTGATTATTTGTTGTCTTGTGTCCAGGATAGTCTCGATTTACATTGGCAATGTCAACCTAATTTTTAATCTCACCCCTTTCATTTTGTAGAATGTCCTGATTTAGACTATAAATTATCTGGTCACCCTAGCTGTGTGTTAGTTTAGTATAAAGATAGGACAATTTTTTTTTCTTTTCCTTTGTGATTTTCTGTATAAGCTGTGGCAGTTTAATACTTTCAGTATTTGTTAGGCATGGCCACTTGAAAGGAAGCAGAAGTAGACTGCAGCTAAAAGGGCAATCACAGGCCACACAGAAAGGTTATCAAACTCCTATTAGAGAAAAAAGGAGCTAGAGAAGCAAATAGACTCTATTAAAAATGCCAGAAAATCAGGGCAACACTTGATAAAAAATACAGTAGCATAGTTCCCCATGGGGGTCCAAATCTTCATATCTCACTGGAAACCTAAGTTAGGAGGTGTCTGGAAAAATTTAAGATGTTATGATTACGATAAAAGGCATAATCCTCAAGGGATGAGGGCCATGTGTGAGAGAGTAAGAGATCCAGGGGGAGTAGAAAGATCAGTTTGGCAGGAAGAAACATATCTTGATGCTAATAGATTGTCTTTTATTTTCTGGTCTTTTCTGGAGCTGTCTGATTGATCAAGATGGCTCTTGATCAGTTGATTAACCTTTCTGTATTTGATCTTACAAACTTGGACTGTGTTATTATCTAGTGCTGCTATAACAGAAATATCACAAGTGTGTGGCTTGGATTTACAAAAGACAATTTATCTTCTTATAGTCCATTGTTATGTGTCATTGAGTTGGAACTGACTCATAGCTGATGATCCAGAACGTTTTTAGAGGTATAACTTACACCGGAGTAATTTTAATCATACACAAACATACAAGAATTAAACCTTTCTTTTAGTTGTCATTAGTAAAGACAACATTATTTTACAAGTAGAAATATTATTCTCGGATTCTATATTCTAATACAAAGTTTCTGAAAGTGAGGAAACAAATCTGTTTCTCCAATACTTAGAAAGCATTTCAATAAAGAACTATTGTTTTTGTTGTTGTTGTTAATGCATTCTATCAACCACAACTCATAATAACCTTAGAATAACAAAGTTCAGTATTACCCTATCCTGCACCATCCTCATAATCTGGTCTCAGATATGCTCAAGTCCACTGTCACTGTAGTGTTCCGTCTCGCTGACGATCCTTAACTCTTTCTCTGCTTTTTTCCCAGGATGATGACCATGTGTGTGGTTCACTTATATTTACTAACATTGAATCCATTCTGACTTATGGTAACCCTCCATCAGATTTCTGAGGCTGTAAATTTTAAAGAAAGGCAACTACCACATATTTATCTTTTTTCTTTATTCATATACATTTTTGTAATTATATTTAGTACAATCATTCCCACACATTTTCTTTTATATAATTAACCATCCTTGGACTATGCTCACCATTACTCAATCTTTTCAGGTCTCCTTCAGCTCTTTCTCATTTCCTTTACTCCCTCCTTCTACCCACCAAATTGTGCAAACCTGTCATTTTCCCCCTCCCATCCTCACCCTTCAACTCCCACCCTTTTCCCCCTTTGGTCCCCATATATGCTTTACTAGTCATTATTCTGTTTTTAAAAGAATAGTCTTATGTAGTATTTGTCCTATGACATTTTGTTAGTTCATTCAGCATAATGTTCTCCAGTCTCTCCCAAGTTATGTAGTATTTTTCAAAATTGTAGCTCCTGAGTGTTTCATAGTATTCAATTGTGTGACTGTACCACAATTTCTTCATCCATTTGTTGGGTTGGACAATTGAGCTGTTTCCAAATTCTTGCAATGGTGACTAACACTGCTATGAACATTATTTCCTATCTCTCCACATCTTTTCCAATATTTATTGATTGTTGTCCTGCTAAGCATTGCCACTACTACTGAAAGGCTGGTGAGTTCAGACTGCTGATCTTCTGATTAACAGATTAGGTTAACAGACTTATCCTGAATAAACTGAAACATATTACAGTTTGCCAGAGATAATCTCCAGAGTTTTATTGTGTGCATTTTGCCTCAACTTTTATGATTTGATTTAGATAGTGTATCTGCATCTATATAAACTGGGAAAAATTGATGATGAATTTTGAGTATTTACATATTCATCCATAAAAGAAAAACAATTGACTCTTGAAATTAGAACTCTAGAATCACTTTCAGTTACATAAACCAGACTTAAAATTTGAGGAACTAACTGGCCTCAAATCCCAGAAGTCAGCAAAATAAATAAACATTGTTTATTTGAAAAAAGTCAGGCATAAAAGGTTATGAAATGAGGCTGTAATGGAATGTTATTGCTTATAATTCAATATTTGTAAAATATTTTTAAAAGTTGTCCCAGTGTATATTCTTTTTAACCTAATTTTCTAAGATATTAACATTAGATTTTCCTACCATTCTCCTTCCCTAGTCTTCCCACCCCTTGCCACTTCAATACAGTGTTGATAGACAGTTGCTTTGCTATTTAAAGTGAAGTTCCACAGCAGCAGTGTGGATTTCCCCTAAAACCTTTTCAGAAATGTAGGTTGTTAGACCCTAACCCAGAGCTACTGGATCTGAATCTGATTTTTTGCAAATCTCCAGGTGATTTTCATATACATTCAAATTTTAAAAGCACTGGATTAAAAAGCACTTTGCTAAAAATATAATAGATTATAAAAGCAGGCAAGTCACATACAGGAATGAAAATGCTTCGTACTTTCCTCCAAAAGGAGAAAGTATATTAATCCTCTGACAGCCTTTTCTTCTTCTCTTTGTGCATAATTATGTCTATCTTTTACTACTTGCTCATAGTATTTCTTTTTCATATTATATATGACAGATACCTGTAACTGTGATTATTATTTCTTAATCACTACTATTACTTTGCACATTTTCAAACTTCCTCTAAAAATATGTCACTCTTAATCTTAAAATACATTATATTTATACAGCCTATATCTGTTTCCTTTTCTCAGAGATTCCTTCATAAAAGTAGACATAATATGAACTACAAGAATGATTTGGATTGTGAATGTCTTGATACTGGGAGTACAGCCAAGGGCCAATGCCAACCAGAATGAGATGAATGATACCAGGGGTAAAGAAAGACTTGAAATCTTCATTAGCAGAGGGAGGAACTTATTGCAGAATTCTTCTGTAGTATGAACACAGGGCTGGTGAGAATATTTATTTTCATTTACTTTGAGGGCTGCACTCTTTGGCTGAGTTCTGGTGGTCTCAGTAATAGGAGCTGTGATAGCCTAGGGGTAAGTAGTTGCATTGCCAACCCAAAAGCAGTTCAAATCCACCAGCTGCTCTCAGGAGAAAGATGGGCAATCCCTTCTCATATGATTTACAGTCTCTGAAAACTCACCAGAGGGTCATAAACGAGTCAGTTCTGACTCAATAGTATATTAACAATAACTCGGCTGATAGTACTTACTATAAACATAATGAATGGTTGTTCCTAGTTTTTCTGTAATTTTATAGTCCTTGGTTTTAGTCCTAGGTCCATGATCCACCTTGAGTTGGTTTTTGTGTATGGAGTGAGGTGTGGGTCTTGCTTGAGTC
>NW_006399861.1:1865746-1875210 GCF_000299155.1 Elephantulus edwardii | reverse complement strand
AGAGAATGGTGCAGCAATGAAGGAATGAAAACCCAAAATCCCTGTAAATGTTCATTAAAACTAATAAAATTTAATAATTAAAAAAAAGAAAAAAACATAAAGAATGGAAGGGCATATGGTTAAGAATTTATTACTATTATATTTCCACCATGAATTATAAAGACACCAATAAAAATTAAAATGTAGACACTCCTAGATTGAGGAAGACAGGGGATATAAAAGAGTTGCTGTTGCTATGTCTTGAGTCAATTATGACTTATGGTGATCCTGTGAATAACAGATAAAAAACTTAACTATTGTTCTCCCTCCTCTAAATTTTGGCCATGTTAAAACTCATTGTTGCAGTCATTTTGTCAATGCATATCCTTGAGGATCTTCCTCCCTTCCTTTTACTGACCCTCCACTTTTGCTAGTATTATATCAACTGATACTTCCTGACTATATGACCCAAGTATGTAACAAAACCAACTTTACTACTTTTTTAAATTTTATTTTAATGAAAGTTTACAGAGACTTTGGATTTCCATTCATTCATTGTTGCACTTTTCTCCCTGCCAACCTCTCTGCCCTAATTCACTTTTATTTTTGAAAAGAAAAAAGAAGCACTCCAGTTACCTTAGTCTTTAAACTGACATATTTACTCTTTAGCACTTTAAAAAGGTCCTTGACAACAAAATTGACCAATAGAACCCATATTTTGATTCCTTGACCTCTGTTATAATGGGTGATTGTGGATGTAAGAAATAATTGACAATGTTAATGTTTTCTTCATTTTTCATGATGTTGTCCTATTGGTTCAGTGATAAAAATTTTTGGTTTTGTGATGCTGAAAAATAATCCATACTGAAGGTTATAATGGTCGATATTCTTCAGCAAGTGCATTAAGTTTACTCCCTTCCTTCAAGCAACTCCATTATGTTTATGCCTCCTCCTCTGATCCTGATGCTATGTTCTTTAGCTTCTTAAATTATATGTTCAGTATATATGTTGAATAGAAATGGAGAAAGAATTGAACCCTTATGCACACATTTCCTGGTTTTAAATCATGCCCCTTTTCTATTTGAACAACTGTTTTATTACTGTAAGTACAGCTTTGACCTGAGCATAATTGTTATGGAATTCCTATTCTTCTTAATGTTAACCATCAATCATTATGATTCACAGAGTCCAATGTCTTTGCATAGTCAATAAAACACAAGTTAGCATCTTTCTGCTATTTTCTGCTTTTAGTCAAGTTACGTCTAATAAAAAACAATAATATCACCTATTCCATAGCTTTTTCTTTATCCTGCTTGGATTTCCAGTCATTTCTTCTTGCTGTACTATTGCAAGTGCTTTTTAATTATTTCCAGTACTTAGATGTGATATTAATGTTATTGTTCTATAATTTCCACATCCTTTTGGGCCACTTTTCTTTTGAATAGGCATGTATATGGATTTCTTCTAGTTGGTTGTCCAAATAACTGTCTTCCAAATTTCTTGGCATAGACAACACTCCAGTTATTTCTTTAAATGTCTTAATTAATATTTCTGACATTTTGCGTTTTGCTAGTGTCTTCAGTGTGGATTAGGCTTCTTTCTTTTAATATATTTGATTCTCTATCACCTAATTTCTAAAATTACATAAAGTCAGTCTGTTCTTTTTCTTTTTTGCTACAATTGGTCTATTATAGTCCCAATATTCAGTAAGTAAAGAAGGAAAATAGAGCTATTACCCAGAGAAAGAGATGGTTATCTTTTAATGTTGTTTATTTGTTAACAGCTTATCTCTCCGTGTTTATAGAAAATTTGTTTATGCAAGCTAAACAAGATTGCAGCATTATTCTGAAATGAGTATATGTAGATGGTGGAAAACATTGTGAAATGATAATGACAATGGTTCTTGTTGCTGTCGGTCTATGCCATTTGAAATATAATTTGGTTTTACTCATAGTAACAATTATGTTGTTGTTGTTATTGACCATCAAGTTGCCTGCCACCCAGCAATCCTGTGTACAACAGCTCTGAACCTTGCTCTATGTAGATCCAATTTCATTGTCTCCAGCACACCTACTCTCATTATCCTAAGTACTGAGTAAATCCATCTCATCAAGGGTCTTTCTCTTTTACATTGTCCCTCCACCCTACCAAGCATGATGTCCCTCTTCAAGGACTAGCAATATGTCCATAGTATGTCAGATGGAGCTTAAAAATCCTTGCCTCCATGAGCATCCTGGTTTCACCCATTCCAGGACATACTTGTTTGTTTTCTAACAGTCCATAGTACATTCAATACTCTTCTCCAGCACTTCAACTCAAAGACACCAATTCCTTATCTATTATCCTCAGCCATTTTTCAACTCTCTGATACATAGCAAGTGACTGTGAAGATCATATCCTAGATCAAACTCACCTTAGTCTCTAGACTGACATTGTTGTTCTTCAGTATTCTGGAGAGGTCCCTGACAGCAGCTTTTTGCAATGCAATTAATCTTTAGGTTTCCTGGCTACTGGTGCTCAGAGTGTTGATTGTAGAGCCTAGAAAGCTGAAGCTGTTAACAGTCTCAATCTCTTCTCCATAATGATGCTGCCAATTGGCCCAGTGGTGAGAATCTTTGTTTTCTTGATGTTGAGCTCTAATCCATGTTGAAGACTGCAGTCCTTGGCCTTATGCAGCGAATGCTACAGGTCCTCCTCAGTTTCAGCAAGCAGGGTTATGTCTCTGTATAACGCAGGTTGCTGATTAGTCTTTTCTCCAATCCTAATGCCACATTCCTCCTCATAAAGCCCCGTTTCCAGATGATCTGTTCTGCATATAGATTGAAAAGGTATGCAGTTAAAATACATCCCTGGTGTACACCTTTCATGATTTTGAACCATGCAGTATTTGTTTGCTCTGTTCTGACAAATGCCTCCTACTCCAATTTAGGTTTCACATAAGCATAATCAAGTGCTCTGTAATTTCCATTCTTCTCAAAGTTAGGCACAGTTTGTTGTGATCTACACAGTCAAATGTCTTTGCATAGTCAGGCATTCTTCTGGTACTGTCTGCTTTCAGCTAAGATCCATGTAACATTGGCTATAATGTCCCTAGAGCCTCTTCTAACCCCAGCCTGTACATCTAGGTGTTCTCTTTTGATATGTGCTGTTCCAATCATTCTTGGATAGTTTTTAGCAGGATCTTGCTTGCAGAGTGATATTAATGATATTGTTTGATAATTTTAATTTTGGATTTGGAATAAATATGGATCTCTTACAGTCAGTTTACCAGATGGTTGTCTTCCATATTACTTGGCATAACCTGGTGAGTACCTCCATGGTAGCATCTCTTCATTGATATACCTCAATTGGTATATAGTCAGTTGTTGGGGCCTTGTGTTTTTGCCAAGACCTTTGGGTAGCTTGAATGTCCTGCTCCTTCATCACCACAGGCTCTTGATTATATGTTACTTCATGAAGTTCTTCTCGTCAGCCATTCTTTCTGGCATAGCGACTCTGTATCCTCCTTACATCTTCTTTTGATACCTCATGGGTCATTCAACACTCTGCCCACAGAATCGTTAAATATTGCAACTCGAGGGTTGAGTTTGTACTTTAGTTCCTTCAGCTTAAGAAATGTTGAGTGAGTTTGGCCTTTTTGATTTTCCAACTCTAGGTCTTTGCATATTTTGTTGTAATACTTTACTTTATCTTCCTGTGCTGCCCTTTGAAATCTCCTGATTAGCTTCTTAACTTCTTGATTTCTTCACTTTGCTTTGGCTCCTTGGCCCGTGAGTGCAATATTCAGTCTCTCTTCTGACATCAACCTTGGTATTTTCTTCCTCCTGTGTCTTTGTAATGACCTTTTGCATTCTTCCTGGATGATATTCTTGATATCTTACCATACATTGTCTGGTCTTCATTCATTAGCTTTCAAGTCCTCAAACCTGTTACTAAGATAGTCTTTAAATTCAGATGGGATAAACTCATAGTCAAATTTTTATTTATGTGGATTCAATATGGTTTTCTTTTGCTTCAGTTAGAACTTACACATGAGTTGATGATTTGATGATTTATTCTACAATCAGCACCTGGCCTAGTTTTGATAGCTGATATTGAGCCTTTCCAACAATTTTTCTCATCGATGTAATCAATATTATTCCTGTTGAGGCCATCAGGTGAGGTCCATGTGTATAGTTGCTGTTTGTCATTCTTACAAAATGTATTTGCAATAAATAAATCATTCATTATACAGAATTCTATCATTCTGTCTCCAGACTAATTTCTGTCACCAGCTCCATGTTTTCAAAGTATTGATCCTTTTTTCTCTGTTTACAACTTTTGCATTCCAATCACCAATTACTACTGATATATCTTTGAATAGCGGGAAAGAAATGCAAATCCTAATCCTTTTAGAGAGCTCTTTTGGCCCATGGGTGAGGAGTTGCACTGCATTGAAGGTACACAGTTTGAATACACCAGCTACTCCACACTAGTAAACCGGGCAATCTCTCCTCACTTTACAAATCCTAAAAACCTGCTGCTAGAGGGTCAGCTGTGTGTTGATTCTAACACAACAGTATAAAAAGAATAGCATAACCTTTTGGCTATTGAGGAGTTCTAACTAAAGAGTGTATACTAGCCTTGGACATGATTTTTATAAAAGGCAATTGTAAGGAGAAAAAAATCAATGAAGAGACAATAGCAGGAAATTAACACAGCCCCTAGAATATTCCATATCTGGGACAATTAGAATAGAATAACTTGAGATTCTGGCTGTGCTCTAAAGTTAAAGGTACATTGTTTATTCTTGGAGATCTACCCTGAATAAGCTTTTTTTTCTGCCGTGTATTTTAATTTATCACTTGAACTAGAAGGTAATTTGTACCAAAAGGGACAGGTGAGTAGAGAAGAGGAATAAATGGGGCCTACTATTGGAGTCTTTGATTATATGGTCTTTCTTTAGCTGTCTATTGGTAGATGACCAAGAAAATGGAAATAGAGTTTATAACAATTATGAATTGAAATACATTTGTGTAATTTGAACTCTGGTAGCATGGATTATAGGATGTTTAGCTGCTAATCCAAAGTTGGCACCAATCTGGCTGTTTAAAGTCACCAGTGACTTCATGGGAGAAAGATGGGCAGTGTGCTCCAGTTCAATTTACAACTTCAAAAAGCCAAAGGAAGGTTAGCCAGGAGTTGGTTAAAATCCAATGACAATGATGAGTATATAATTTTAAACGTTAGCTAAGCAAATATATGCTGGGGAAGAGTACTGAATATCCCTTGGGCTGCCAAAAAACCAGATAGATACGTCCTGGAAAAGGTGTGGCCAGAGGGCTCCTTGGAGGCAAGGATAATGAAGGTTTGTCTTTCATACTTTGAAAGTATACCTAGGCAAAGCTATTCCTTGGACAGGGCCATCATGCTCGGAAGATAGAGGACCAGCGAAAGAGAGGAAGACTCCCAATGAGCTGGACTGACAAAGTCACTTCAGCAATGGGCTCTAGTGGGTCAGAGATGATGAGAATTGCATGGGATAGAGCAGGTTTCAGGTTAACTATTTATAAGGTCACTATCTAATGAAAACAACAACAAAGCAAATACATATGAAGAGAGGAAAGAAGGGGAAATAAGGTATATTCATATTTTCTAATAGGCAAAGATGTCCATCATTTATTATTAGCTTTTAAAAATGAAATTAAAACTATATGAATAGTATGGATCAATTTCTTTTAGAGGATTTTTCTCCCTTATATGCAAGCACACATATTTACAAATATACAGATATGGCTACAAAAACATCTTAAACAATATGCATCAAACAACTTGTTAGTAGTGGTTACACTAGTTGTTGTTGTTAGGTGCCTTCGAGCCGACTCATAGCGACCCGATGAATTAGAGGCCTGAGCACTGTTCCTACACAGAGTTTCCGTAGGCAAGCCATTTCGGAAGTGGATGCCGCTCCTGCTTCCAGGCTTGTTTTAATCGGGCGGGAAGCTCCAGCCAACACTGTCCACCATTGGTAACCATTACCACGTTGGGCACATCAGTGTCACAGTGTTCAGCATCACAGCAACCATGAGTTACGTCTGTACAGCAATGCACAGACCAGTGCTATACCACCTAGAAGACTGTTGGACAGGAAACAATTTTAACCCAGCCTGAGGGCCGCAGATTAAAATCACCCACCTTGGGTTTGGTGGCATAACTTTCTGTCCACTAGGCCAACGTAGCTCTCTATGTCGTTGTTGTTATTGTTGTTAGGTGCCGTAGAGTCGGAGACGACTCATAGCGACCCTATGAACTAAAAGCCTGAGCACTGTTTGTACATACAGCTTCCGGAGGCAAGCCATTTCAGAAGCGGATGCTCCACCTGCTTCCAGGCTTGTTTTAGTCGGGAAGCTCTAGCCAACACTGTCCACCATGGGTACCCATTACCATGTCTGGGGTTACACTAGAGGATTGAAATTAATATACAGAAATAAGATATTTTTTATTTTTTAATAATTCCAACATTTTTCTTTCTTGTTCTCTCCTTCCCTCCCTTCTCTCTCCTTTTCTCTATCATTTTTGAAAAGAATAGTATTTATATTATCAAAATAAAATTTAAAGACCTCGACCAGAGAAGAAGATATCAGTTATTCTATTCCTGTGCTTTCTATAATAGCTTCCTCATACAGTGTTTTAGTTCATCACACTTTTCCACAAATACACATTAATATAAACTTTTTGATTAAAAAAACAAAACAGGAAACATAAATTATCCAGTTTTTCTCAGTTTTACCCCCGCCCCAATGTCAGCTTCATTCTACAACAGTGGCACCATGTAGCATTTGTCCTTTTGTGACTGAGATATTTCACTTAGCATCATGTCCTCCAGGGTTACCCATTTTGAATAATATTGCATGACTTCCTTGTTTTTTAATGCAGCGTAGTATTCCATTGTTCGAATATAACACAGCTTCTCTACCTATTAGTTTGTTGATGGGCACTTAGGTTGCTTCCAATTCCTTGCTATTGTAAACAAAGCCACGATGAACATGGGTATGCATATATCTAATTGGATGACGTTTATCGTCTCTTTAGGATATATTCCCAGTAGTGGAATTGCTGGGACAAATGGTATCTCTATTTGCAACTTTTTGAGAAAGCGCCACACCGCTTTCCACAGTGGTTGCACCGTTAAACACTCCCACCAACAGTGAATAAGGGTTCCAGTCTCTCTACAACCTCGCCAGCATTTGTTGCTTGCTGAATTCCAAAATCTCTGTAGATGTTCATTGAAATGAAAAAGAAATAAATTAATTAAAAAAAAACAAGAACAAAGCAAAACTGAAAATATCTTATTTTCTTGTCCATAATTAAATCTTTGATCATATAGCAGATAAAAATACATCTTAAAAAAAGAAAGCAGTTCTTAAATTATTTCATTTAGAATAACTAGCTCTTAGTGTCTGTTCTAAGTTACTGCTTTCTTTGATGATCTCTATTTCCTCTTGGCTTGTGGACATAACAATAAAGTTATTTGATTGCTAGTTATTTTAATATGTAAAAATGAATGAATTATTCTTTCTTATGAAAAAATGTGTTAGACTATGAAGTAACTAGAACATCACTCTCCAGTGCTTCTTTCCACATCCTCAAGGCTCTTCTTAACAGTGTATGTTGTCATAGAATTTGATTTTATAAATCACATTTTGGGATTTCTGAAAATTTATATGTGCAAGTATATTTTAGGGTTTAAAATGAAAAAAGGAGAATATTTCTCTATATTAACATTATATTAACATTATGACTAAATGGTTCAAGCTGGAAAACATCAAAAGAAGATGAGGGAATACCCAGAATTACAGTAAGAAAAAGAACTGAATGACACTGAAAAATTTCAGGATGTACCATATAAGCAGGAGCCTAAAGAAGGAGGAAATGGGCTGCCTTGAAGGCATTGGCAAAAATATAGGGCCTCAGGAATCAATGAGATGCCAATTGATTTGTTTCCATTAACAGATGCAGACTTGGATGCACTCATCAGGCTATGCTGGGAAGTTTGGAGAACAACTGTCTGGCCAACAGATTGGAAGAGGTCCATACTTGTTCTCATTCCCAAGAAAGGTGGTCTAGCAGAATGTGGAGACTATAGAATAATATTGTTAGTATCACATGCAAGCAAAATACTGAGGAAGATCATTTTAAAACAGTTAGAACAGTACATAGATAGGGAAATACCAGAAGTTCGAGCAGATTTTAGAAGAGGCCATGGCACCAGGGATATCATTGCTGATATCAGATGGATCCTGGCAGAAAATAGAGAACATCAGAAGAATGTATATTTATGCTTTATTAACTATGCAAAGACATTTGACTGTATGGATCATAACAAACTGTGGCTGACATAGAGAAGAATGGGTGTCCTAGAGTACTTAATTATTAATTGTGTTCATGCAAAACCTATACCAAAACCAGGAGGGTGTTAAGCAAACAGAGCAGGGAAACTGCATGGTTTAACATTAAGAAGGGTATGCATCCTGGAGAGGGTTAAACGAGGTTGCTCCTTGGAGGCAAGGATTCTGAGGTTTCATCTGACATACTTTGGACATGTTGTAAGGATACATGTTGTAATGATAGGTCCTTGGAAAGGGACATCATGCTTGGGAGGATGGAGGGACGGCGCAAGAGGGGAAGACCCTCTATGAGGTAGACTGATTCAGTGACTACGGTAATCAGGATGGGTGTGTCAGAGACAGTGCAACTAGCACAGGACAGAACAGAGTTTAGGGCTGTTGTACATATAGGGTCGCTATGAGTAGCAAGCGACTCGACGGCACATAACAACAACATGAATCAAGGTTGTATTCTTTCTCCATACCTATTCAGTCTGTATGATGAACAAATAATTTTGAGAAGCTGGACTCTGTGAAGAGGAATATGGCATCAGGATCAGAGGTAGACTCGTCAATAACCTGCATTATGCACATGACCCAAACTTGATTGCTGAAAATGAAGAGGACTTGAAGTATTTGTTGTAGGAAATCAAGGAATGCAGCCTATTCTTACCACTGGATCGATAGGTAACATCATTATAGATGAGGAAGAGACTGAAAATGGAGCCAACTTCATCATACTTGGATTCACAATTAAAACCTTTAAGACCAGCAGTCAGGAAATAAGAAGATTCTTTGCACTGCGAAAATACCTAATTAGGGATATCTTCAAATTATTGAGTAGCAATGCTGTCAGTTTGAGGACTAAGAAACAATTGATTCAGGCCATGGTTTTTCTGATCACATCTGAGAGCTGGACAATGAGTAAGGATGACAGGAAAGTAACTGATTCTTTTATGCTGTGTTATTCAAGAAGACTGCTGAACATCCCATGGATGTAAATGTCTTGAAAAGGGTGCAGTCAGAATTCTTTGGAGGCAAGGATGATAAGGCTTCACCTCACATACTTCAAGCATATTGCTGTTGTTTGTTGTTATGTGCCATCGAGTCGCCTGCGAC
>NW_006399861.1:1861817-1863961 GCF_000299155.1 Elephantulus edwardii | reverse complement strand
AGGGTCACTATGAGTTGTACTAAACTAGGCATCACTTAACAGCAACATATGATTATAAATTTTTATTTCACTAAAGCAAACACCCAAGTAGTGTGTGAAGGAAGAATATGGAAGTTGCCCCACCACCCGAAGCTTGATTACTTCCTGAGAAACTTGATAACATCTAAGCTGATCATATCAAAGACCAGACCAGACAATGGATCCTGATAAGAGTCTGAGCTTGGAAAAAAGATGCTAAAACCTAACTTAGTTAACACATCAAATCCCAAGAAATACCATCTTAGTCCTCCCCAGACCCCCTATAAAAAGGAAACTTCCAAAACTTCCCAAAGTGCATCATTTTGATCCTGTCTGCATGCCACCCAGCCGGGTCACTTGGCGTCCCTCTCAGACCGCGCAATAAAGACCAGTTCATTTCTTGGGACCAATTCCTTTCTTTATTTCCTCTGCCTCACGCCCTCGCACTCTTTTTTTATATATAACAGTGTGATTGCTAAATGTGTAAGTGTGTGTTTAGAAATAGATTTTTAATAGCCTCAGAATTCTTAACTACTATAAAGAACTTTGTATAAGCATTACTTGTTAATTTAACTCATTATTTATTCAAGATAAATTTCTTTAATTAGAACATCTGGGGCAAAAGTTCATGCATTTTTTTGTTTATTACAAGTATTTGTTATCCAGAAAAGGCAGGCTAGTTTTCAATAATTTCTGCCATTATTTTCCATCTTTTTTTCCTTCTTGCAAATCAGAAAGCTCAATATTAGAATCTTCTTTTAAACTTGTGTTTTAGTTACCTTTTATAAGGGCCTCTTTAAATTTTTTATTTATCTACTTGTGAATCTTCTACTTACATTATTCTCCACTTTTCTCCTGATATTTTTAAAAGGTTTAATAGTCATGAATGGCCATAAGAAAGGTCATATTTCACATGTGGTATTTTCAAAGTCTGTGCTTTTTAAAAAGGCCTTTATTTTTAGCGTATATAAATCTCTAACACTTACATAGGCAAATCTGAAACTATTTCTTTCCTATTGTATTTGAGCATTGTATTAAGAAAGACATTCTGCATTCAAGAATGTACTATGACTTAAGCGGTATTATGTACCAATTTTAGGTTGTTTTTTTTTTTTCTTTTAAGAAAGGAAGAAAAAGAAATCATTATACCATTTGGAATGTACTTTAAAGTATTTAAGTAGATAAAGATTAGCTTCATTTTTTTCTAATGTCAATTAGACAGTAATCTCAAATACTATTAATACTCTGTCTTTCCTAATTGGTTTAAAATACTAACCATAGGTTAATTTCCAAGTTTATTTGGTTATGTTTCTGGGTTACGCTTCTGTTTAATTGTTCTCTTTTTCCACTTCTGCATGAATATAATTGTATTTGATTGAATATTGGCTTTATGATGTCTTTCATAATCTAGATGTTAAGTAAACAAACCATCATCCTCCAACCAAGTAGTGAATCATTTTCATTGTGATATGAGGATTTGAATTGCCATTGGCAAAATGTTTCATTTTATTGAAAAGGATTAACCTCTATTTAATATGAATATTTTCTGTTAAGTCTTTCAGTAAAGAACAATTATATTACTTGCTAAATTAACTTCTACATAATACTATTTGGGGATATTTATATGGACTGAATATTTTTCTAATATGTTTCTTACTTTATTATCTTTAGAATAATGGAAAATGCGATAAATTTGCTACACTATCCTTTTGAATTTTCTTCTAGTTTCTAGTTCATTTATATACATATAATTTGTTGTTGTAAGTATGTGCTATCAAGTGGAAAACCTCCAGAGGGTTTTCAGAGGCTGGAAATTCCACAGGGGTAGACTGCTCATCTTTGTCCTGCAGAGCAACTGGTGGGTTCAAGCTGCATGCCTTTGGGTTGTCATCACAATTCTTTATCCACTAAATCATGAGATAGATAGATAGATAGATAGATAGATAGATAGATAGATAGACACACTGATTTTTAAAAACTATATATATACTGTATCGAAAGGAATTGGAAGACACAGAAGAATTTCAAGAAACAACATATGAGCAAGAGCCTATGGTGATGAAAGAAGAAGTTCAGGCTGCTTTGAAGGAAATGGCAAAAAATAAGGCTCCAGGAATAGATGGTAT
>NW_006399861.1:1859761-1860422 GCF_000299155.1 Elephantulus edwardii | reverse complement strand
TGTGTGTATAGGAATGCCTTTTATAAAAATCAGGGTCTATGTATGTATATATATATTATGTTACAGACCGAGGGTAAAATATTTTTTATAAGTATTAATAATGAGACAGGACACCAAGAATGTACAAGTGAAAAGAAGTAAAGCAGGAGGCGAACAGTTCTCAGTTCTTGAACAACTGAAGCACAGGATTCCGGCTTCCCTGTATCTTTATTGAAAATTGCCAGGGAGCAAATCACAAATAGAATTCAATGCAAATGAAGATAAGCTCTTTCTATTGAATACCTTCTTCTTGACTCAGAAGGGAGGGGTTAGCAAACATGATACAATAATCTTGTAAATGCTTAAGGATTGCCTTAGTGTCTACCCCTGTAAACATTTAAGGATTGCCTTAGTTCTTCAGGGTGAATTCCAGCTTGAAATAGTTTGCGCTGTATTACAAATATTTAGTGTGCAATTTAGCTTCCCATAATATTATATATATATATAAGTTCCGTCAAGTTGTAGGTGAGACATGTGAGATACACACACTCTCCTCCCATGTGATTAAACTGTCTCTGAAAACCCACTGGAGGGTCAGTTATGGGTCAGTTCTGACTTGATGGTGTACAACACACACAGATATATACATATACATATACATGCATATATATACATATACATA
>NW_006399861.1:1853644-1859578 GCF_000299155.1 Elephantulus edwardii | reverse complement strand
AAGACATTGTTTTCCAGAAGATTCTTCTGATTTCCTCCAACCCCCCCCCACCAAATTGTACAATACCATGATTAATCCTTCTTTCCCCTGTACATCCTTATCCCTTTGCTTCCAACCCTTACTTGGATCTTTATAATCATTCTGTAATAATGGTTTTACACAATATTTGTCCTCGTGGTACTCTGATTTAGTTCTCTCAGCATAATGCTCTCCAGTGTCTCTCAAGTTAGGTAATAATTTACAAAATCATTGCTTCTGTGTACTGTGTAGTATTGTATTGTGTGAAGGTACTACAACTTCTCAATCCATTTGTTTTGGGTTGGACATCTGGTTTGTTTCCATGTTCTTGCAATGATGAACATTGGTATATATTTAATGTGGATTTTTTTTAAAAACCCTTAATTGAGTTTCCAATGAAAATAAAATAATGAAGGCATGTACAAATAATGATTATTTATATCTCCACTCTTCCAAATATTTATGTTGCTGTTTCTATGTGCCATTGAGTTGATTCTGACTCATAATGATCCTCTAAGACAGAGTAGGACTGTCCCAGAGCATTTCCTAGGCTGCAGTCCTAATGGGAACTCATCATCAGGTCTTTCCTCTAGAGGAGAAGCTGATTTCGGTTAGCAACCCACTGCATCACCAGGACTCCTTTCAGTAATTATATCTGTTAATTCATTGTCTTTTCTGCTTATATCAGAAATCATGAATAGAATAATATTAAATAGCAGGAACAATACAATTGCATTGTATATTCATCACATTTATATTAATATAAACAAAACTATTAACTATTCTCACATCACTGATTAAACATACAGTTGTTGTATACCATCAAGTCAGAACCAACCCATGAAGATTCCCCAGCAGATTTTTAAAGGCAGTTAATCATACAGGAGGGGCTTGCTCAGATTCTCTTTGGGAGCAGCAGGTTGATTTGAGCCATGTACCTTTGTGTTAGCTGGGAAATTCCTTACTACTAAATTACTACAAAATCCTAATATATAAGATATTATTCTATTTTACCATGTCCTGCTATTTTTAAAGTTAGTTTTGTGTTTATGTTAATATCTGAGACTTTGATAGGATTAGTTTTGCTAATTATATGAATAAGCTTGTAGAGCCTTCCTTCCTCTAAAATTAGTTCAGTATCACAACTAGGCCAAATGGCAGTATCATAATAGGTGAAGAATAGATTGAGGTTGTTAGCAATTACAGCTTAGTTGGATTGACAATCAACACTTTTAGCACCAGCAGTCAGGAAATTAAAACATGAATTGCTTTGGGAAAATCTGCTGTCATGGACCTCACAAGAGTGCTGAAGAGCAACAATGTCAGTCTAGATGCAACGGTGTGCCTAATGCAGGCCATGGTCTTCACAATCACTTGTTATGCTTTAGAGTGCTAGGCATGGACATCATGCTTGAAAGGGTGGACGGGCAGCATGGGAGAGGGAGACCCCAGATGAGATGGATCGATACAGTAACTGGGGCAATGGGGTTTGGTGTGTCAGAATTAGTGAGACTGGCTCAGAACAAGGAAGTGTTCTGAGCTGCTGTACATGGGGTCACTATACATTGCAGGTGACTCAATGGCACATAACAACAATAACATAGTATGACAGGTTGGAAGCAGGAGTAGCATCCACTTCCTAAACAATGTGCCTCCGGAAACTATAAAAACTGTGCAACTTTGATAAATATCAGTAGTTGTAGAGGGGCTTCAGGCCTTTTGTTCAGAGTCACTATGAGTCATGCTCGACTTAAAGGCTATCAACAACAACAACATGATAATTATTTGTTCAGGAAATATTTGATGGGGGAAAAAAAATCTTTCCTCATACATCAGACTCATGTCCATGTCATTCTCCAAGGACTGATCTCTCCTGGTCACATGCCCAAAGTAAGTGAGGGGGAGCTTCCAAATCCTAGCCTCCTTTGAGTTTGATCAAGAAAGAAGCAAAGAAAGAAAAAAGAAAAAAAAGAAAGAAGCAAAGAGTACAGTGCATCCTTTGGGCCAGAGATTCCTGTACAAGATGTTACAAGATGGAAACACACCAGCTTGAATGGCAAGAGAATCAGCAGCCATGGCAACACAGGTGATGGAGAACTAGAGGCCAGTGAGAAACAAAGCGGAGCTAGATCTGTGGCCCCATGTAGTCAGGCTGGGTCAAAAAACTGACAGCACATGAGAGAAAGCTTTCTTGATTGAAGAATCATGTCTTGAGTATTTCTGACCTGAATTGTATCCTCTTCCTTCTCTAATAAACCCCAAAATGATGACTATTTTCTGTTAGATAGGTGTAGTCATCATGACAGATTAGCACACATAGTTTAGGGTAGTGAGAACCCTGGGCATTACAGTTGCTTTTATAATTGGCAGAAGCAGGCTCAGAAGCATATGAAGATTTTTGACCTTGTGAGAATTGGCTAAATGTTGTTGATATTGTTGACAGGGATTCTTCCACTTTATGAAGTTAGTAGAGTTCAGAGGCTGGAGCCCCAATCCTGCCACATTGCTTTTAAAACTTCAGTAATTCATAAAGAATTCTTTATTAATATAAAAACAAAAACACAAAATAATCCTACTGCTATTGAGTCAATTTCAACTCATAATGCCTTTGTTAGATATAGCAGAACTTCCCCCCACAGAGTATCTGAGGCTGTAAATCTTTATGGGAACAAGCTGTCTCTTCTTTGGCAGAATGACTCACAAGAACCACCAACTTTTCACTTATAACTTAGTCCTTATCCCACTGAACCACCTATTTCCTAATATGGTAGTACTTAAATAAAACTAAAAAAAAATGAAAATAACTCCTTATTGAACCATGTTTATTTTACCTTTTTTTGCCCCATTTTCTATTTTCCCACAAAGAGGTAACATTAACTCACATCTGTTTCCACGTGATCTCTTTCACATTCTCTCTTTTCTAGTTGCACTTAACCTAACTCCAGTTTCTCCCCCCTCTTCTCTTTCTTCAAAAACCCGTAATAACTTAAAAATGAGTCAGAAACCGCGTTCCTAAAATATTTCTGTTACTAACGGCTGGAGAAGAATCATAATTCCCAGGAGGAACTAAGTGTGTGATCTCTGAGAAATCTATAATCTGGCCTAATGAGAACCTTCTTAAAAACCACACATAACAAGATTAACCTTACTTACTAAGCAAAGGTTGAGGAGTAATATTACTTGTAAGAAGTACCTGCCTGTGGATGTTATTCTACTTTTAACTTGAATCATGTTTGTCTTAAGAAATATGGATAAGACACAAGTAACTTTGAAAGAAAAAGAAAAAACAAAAAAACATATTGGTGCCAGAAAAATAAACAGAAGCTATATAAAGAGCTAACATTTTAAGTAAACTAGTTGGTTATATTTTATATTGTTATAATAAATTTTGATACTTTATTATATTTTGAGTTGAGATCTTTGAGATACAATAGGGAAAACAATGAACTGAGATCACTTTAAGAAGAGAGGTTTCTTAAAAGCTGAATATAATGCCAATTAGCACAGTGGTTAAAAGCACTTGGCTTCTCCTTGAAAGAGGTGGTTTAAATCCATTAGCTATTCCTTGGATAAAAAGATGTGACAATCTACTTATAAAGATTATAACATTGGAAACCTTCTAGGACAATTCTACTTGTCCTGTAGAATCTCTAGAAATGGAAATCTACTCAATGGTAACAGAATTAGACACTCACCAGAGTGTAAGACTTTTAGCTCACATTTCTCTTGTATGCTCTGAGGGTTGCTTGTACACTCCTGTGGGAAGGATCCAGGCCTCATCAACTCTACCAAGCTGCCTCTCTCAGAAAAACATAACATTATCCCAACCAATAAGAAAGGATCAAATTTTGTATGTTCAATGATTTATATATTACATATATCTTAAAAAATGACCAATGATGAGTTTATATATGACCACACTTGATGGACTACATAAAAAACAGAATGATGACAGTTGTGGAAGTTTTCACTGGTGAAGCTCAATATCAGGAGTCAAAACAAGATCAGGTGCTGAGTGTACAACAGACCATCAATTAATTATTCATTTGCAAATTCAAGTTGAGATTGAAGAAAATTAAAACAATTCCACTAGAAACAAAATATGATCTTGAGTCTGTACTACCTGAGATTAAAATAATTTTAAGAATAGATTTGAAAGAGAGCTCTCGTGGCCTAGTGGCAAGACACTGCTCTGAAATACCAAAACTGTAAGGTTCAAATCTGCCAGATACTCGGCTGGAAAAGGCGGGGCAATTTCCTACTGTGCCAGTTGGATCCAACTTGATGGTACAAAACTAGAAAGAAAGGAAGAAAAAAAAAGAGTAAATTTGAAACATTGAACATAAATGATTGAATATCAGATGAATTGTGAGATAACATAAAGGATATTATCCACGAAGAGAGTAAAAGGTAACTATAAAGACAGAAGTTGTTGTTGATTGCTGGTGAGTTGAGTGTGACTCATAGCAATTCTATGAACAAAAGACCAAATAGCTTTCCATAACTATCGTCATTTCTCCAAGTTCATAGAGTTTTCGGAGACACGTGGTTTAAGAATTGGATGTCACTACTGCTTCCAAACCTGTTTTACAATTGGGAGCTCCACCAAACACTGTCCACATTGGGAAACCATTATGGTATTTGATATCCCAATGGCACAACCTTCAGCACCACAGCAAACCCAGGTTACTTCATACAACACATTGACAAAGAGTGATGGTGATGTACAAAGTGGAAGAATGTGCCTGCAGATATAACAACACTAGTCTCACTTATCAGTGGTTAAGAGTAATCAAGTTGAATACGACTCATAGTAACCCTTGCACAAAAGATATGAACTCTGTTCTATAACTAACATAATTTCTGTATGTTCATAGAGTTTCCAGAGGCATCTTGTTTGGGAAGTGGATGCCACTCCTGCTTCCCAACTTGAATCAATCTGGAAGCTCCTCCAAACATTTTATATGATGTGTAACCACTATGGTATTTGACATGATTATGGCACAGTGTTCAACATCATAGCACCTCCAAATTTTTCAGTACAGCAAATAGACAAATGATTGATGTATCACTTAAATAATATTTATTCTAAAATTAATAAATTTAAAGGTCTGCACCCTTGGTCAAACGTTCAACTGACGTCTGCTTTTGGGGGGAAAAACAGTAACACACATCAAACATGACCCCAAAACTTCCCTTATGTGACCGTCATCAAGATGCTAGAATCTAACTCCTAGAGTGGAGTCTCCAGGCCTGCTACAAACCCAATCTCTCACTTTGATTTTAAAGACACACCCTCTAGCAGGTCTTCACACCTGATCAAAAGCTCAACTGAAACCCTAAAATGTATGTCAGAAGACACTCTGTAAATTGCACTACAGAGTCAAGTTGCTAAAAGAAAGGGAGATAATATTTAAGTAAAAGAGCTGAACAGAAAATTTCAAAGGGCAGCTTGACAAAACAAAGCAAAGCAGTTGAGTGAAATATGCAGAGAGCGGGAATTGGAGAATAAAAAGATAATAACTTACGTTGCATTTCTCAAGCTGAAATAACTGGAAAACACATTCAAGCTTTGAGTTGCACTATCAAGAGATGTTATGAGCAAAGTCTTTTTTAAAAATTATTAAATTTTATTAATTTTAATGAACATTTACAGAGGTTTTGGGTTTTAATTCATTCATTGTTGCACTATTTTCTCTACCCTCCATCCCAGTTCGTCTTTTTTTCCCCCCTTGAAAGTCTGTTTTAATTGTCCAATTGCCACAGTGCTTGTCAAAGCCAGTTCTGATTAATCTCTTTTGTCAGTGTGTCCTTTGCCATTCCCTATCACTCCTCCCTGATAGAGACTTTACCCTGATCCATAAGGAAAAGGGGATGGCGTATTCTCTTAGCTACTTCCTGCTGAAAAGGGACGCT
>NW_006399861.1:1848345-1853319 GCF_000299155.1 Elephantulus edwardii | reverse complement strand
TAGTATAAAGGTTAGGAACCACAAGATGTAGAGGTTCAACTATGTCATTTATTGTCCTTAAGTCCTGGACCAAATTCCATCTACAACTAAGTTGTTTTACAACTCGGAAGTTCACATGCAAGGTAGAGGTGAAATGAGGAACTGCTTATTAGGTTTTCTGTCCATTCCAACAACTAAGAAATAGTGAGAAGAGTTGGGATCTCAGAAGGCTTTTAGGGCCAAATAGTAGGCTCTTGTGTCCAGGAGAAAACGAATATACTTACCAGTAATGTTAATGCTCATCCACAGCTCTTCTGGGAGGATCTGAATCGTTGAAGCGTCCTCCTTTGTTTCCAGCTGGGAGCTGGGGCCTGTCAGTCCTATCAGCCATGAGGACCTGATGTGGGCCACCCTTGGCCAAGTGTCCTTCAGATCCACACTTAAAGCAAATAAGTGGGAGCTTCCTCTCTACTCTCTTGCCTATCTGTGGCTCTTGTCTGTGACACTGTCTACTCTAGTTGCCCAGCTTTCCACAGTGGAAGAAATTCTGACCTCCTTTATTACTTTTGGGCGGCACTGTTTATGAGTAAGACTTCCTTTTCCTGACACAGGCCCTAAACTGGCAGCAATAGCTGCCCCAATAATTTTGGCCATTTTCTGGTCTTTTCTCTTCCATCTAGATCCCAGTTGTTAAAAGAGGGGAAAATTTAAGCAAATGTATAACAAATAATTTTGAACATTATAATCTTTTAAGCTTAAGGCTGGAAATATTAACAATATGATCATTTCTAATCCAGAGATACATGTTCCAATGCAGTTCCTATTTTCCATAAATGGTTTTAGTAAGAGGAATGTTGTAAATTTTGATACATTTCCTCTATTTCTCCTCCATGCCACAATATAGTGTTATTACCATGAGCAGTTATAAATCCATTGCCATCCTTACTCTAACTTAATTCTTTTTTTAATATTTAAATTTGTTATTAATTTCAGTAAAAATTTACTGAGGCTTTGGATTTCCATTAATTCATTGTTGCACATTTGTCCCCTCCCAAGTCTCCCCCCCCAGAATACTACCCTCTTGGAAAAGGAAAAGAAAAATGCTTTCATTGTTTTACAAACCCTCCCCCACATCCACTCCACCATGTAGCCATCGCTCTAGACTCCTGTCATAACAGAAATACCTAACCACATATCTCTTTTAAACAGTTTTCTCCCTCCTCTGTTTCAGTGCAGTATACGTTATTGAACCCATCTTACTCAGTCTCTCCCCAACCCCAAGGTCAGTTCCATTCTACAACAGTGGCACCATGCAATATTTGTCCTTTTGTGACTGGAATATTTCACTCAGCATAATGTTCTCCAGAGTCAACCATTTTGAATAATATTGCATGAGTTCCTTGTTTTTCAATGCAGCATAGTATTCCATTGTGTGAATATACCACAGCTTCTCTATCCATTCATTTGTTGATGGGCACTTAGGTTGTTTCCAACTCCTAGCTATTGTGAACAAAGCTGCAATAAACATGGGTGTGCATATATCTGCTTGGATGTCAGTTATGGTCTCTTCGGGGTATATTATGGGCAAAGTCTTGAATGATCTATTAAGCTTTAAAAAAAGATGGAGAGAATACACAGAATCACTGTACCAAAAAGAATTGATCGACCTTGACATATTTTGGGAAGTATCATTTACTCAAGAGCCCATATTAATAAAGGAAGAAGTTGACACTGCACTGAAGGCAAATAGAATACCAGTTGACATGGTTGACTAACAGATGCAACCCTGGACATGCTCACCTGCCAGTCTATATCAGGAAATGTGGAGAAAGCCACTTGACTATCTGGAAGAGATCTATATTTGTTCCATTCCCAAGAAAGGTGATAGAACAGTGTGTGGAAATTATCAAACAATATGATTAATATTACATGAAAGCAAAGTATTGCTGAAGATAATAAAAAACAGCTAGAACAATACATGGACAGGAAACTGCTAGATGTTCAAACAGGATTTAGAAGACAGAGCCTGGCTGAAAGCAGAGACTGCCAGAAGAATGTCTATGTGTGCTTTATTGACTACATAGAGGCACTTGATTGTGTAGATCATAACAAATTACGACTAACATTTAGCAGAATGGAAATCTCAGAACTTTAATTGTGCTCATGTGAAACTTATACCTAGACCAAGAGGCTGTTATGCAAATAGAGCAAGGAAACATTAACTGTTTTAAAATTAAGACAGATGTGCATCAAGGATGTATCCTCTCTCCATTCCTACCCAAACTATATGCTGAGGAAGAAATGATTCAAGAAGCTAGAGTTTATGAAGAAGAAGGCATGTTAGAATTGGAGAAAAACTCATCAATAACCTACATTATTCAGAAGACACAACTTTACTTACTGAAAAGGAGAAGGATTGGAAACACTTGCTGCAGAAGATCAAAGAATAAGGTCTTTAATACGAATTGCATCTCAGTTTCAAGAAAACAAAGACTCTCACCACTGGACCAATAGGCAACATCATAATAGATGGAGAAAAGATTTAAACTGTCAACTACTTCATCTTATTTGGATCCATAATCAACACAATTGGCACCATCAGTCAGGAGATCAGGAGACAAATTACACTGGGAAGTCTGCAGTCAGGAACTTCTCCAAATTATTGAGGAGCACTGACGTTAGTCTGAGGACCAAGATGTGCCTGATTCAGACCATAGTCTTTCAATCACTTGCTATGCATCTGAGAGTTGGACAATGAATAGGGATGACAGAAGAACAAATGATGTCTTTGAGCTGTGGTGTTGTAGAAGAGTCCTGAATATACTAGGGTCTGTCAAAAGAACAAACAGATAAGTCTTAGAGAAGGCACAGCCAGAGTGTTATTCAGAGGCAAAGATAATAAAGCTTTGTCTCACATATTTGGAGCATGTTGTGAAGACAGGCTGCTCCTTGAAGACTGTCATCATGCTAGTGATCAATTGGATAGGTGATAGGACAGAGTTCAGATCTATTGTTTATAAAGTCCCTAAGGATTGTAACCAACTGAGCAGCACCTAACAACACCTCCATCAAGGAATGTTTAGTCAAATTATATTCCTTGAAAACAGCAAATAGCCTCATAATTGTTCATTCCTGTCAAGACGGAAACTCCAGCAGATTTTTATAGATTACTCATCTTTTCCCTGTGGAGCAGCTGGTGGATTTGGACCACCTGCCTTTGGGTTGGCAGCACAACCATTTATTGTTATGTCACTGGAGCTCCCTCATGATTTTTAATAATCTGAAAACTATAATGATGAGCTAATTATTAGCAACATTTTTAGGAAACAGAATGTTTCAAATGGGAGATACAGATGGATATCATTCTTAGCAGATAATGGAAAGATTAAAGTTTTGAGTCTCGCTGTGGATGTTTCAAAGAAAAGTTTAATGATCTACTTCAGAAAACCGCTCACTGAAAAGCACAAGATTACTGTGACACACATGATTCATCATGAGTATGAGCTGACTGGGTGACAGTGGATTAGTTTTTCATCTGATTATAGCGTGATAGGAAAAGCAAAATTGATAGTTTTACAGTCTATAGGGAGTTGCACTGGTAGCCCAAAGACTGCACTTCTCTTAATGCTTGTATTCAATCTCCTCCTATTCAATTTACAATCTCAAAACCACTGGAGAGTTAGCTATAGGTCAATGCCATCTTAATGACAATGAGTTTATTTGCATACTTATTTTATCAATATTGTATTTTACTTAAAAAGAAATCAGCAAATTCCCTTGAGCACTTGCTTGCAAAATAGTCTGTTGCATCCTTTCCCCAGACTTCAATGCCTTTGGATGAAAACATCCTAGGATATGTATTAGAATGCTCTAATTACAGTTGAGAGCACTGTGGCACGTGATCGTAGTATAATGACTGAAGTTCTGGAGTGCCGTTTTATTCCATTATAAATGACCTTAACCTTGGATCACAGAGCTTTGCATTGATTTGTCTTTTTGTGGTTTCCACTCCACAGGTCTGCTTCCTCATCCAGAGTGATGCATTGAATCATGACACACAGAGGTCAGTGAAATTAACTGTCTTTCCCGTGAGAAATAACTTATCATTCTGTTTTGTTATTATTGTGCTGCTGATGCCAGTGAATAAAACCACATGAAGAGTATGGAAGCTGTACAACAGATAGGTATTACATAAATAGTATTTTGTTTTCATTATGGAGACAATAATATTTTTATTTCTAATGACAGCAGTTGGCTGCTGAAAAGAAGCTGTTGATAATATTTTATGTTAAAAATGTTTCTAACGGGTCAATGTGAATCATATTTATATAGATCTAGTTTAAATTTTGCTTTCTCCCTGGTTCAGTTGTTGAAGATGTTCGATACTGTTTAGTGGACTCTAACTCACCATGACCCTATGTAGGACAGATTTAAACTTTGTGTGACCCTGTCCCATTGTCAAAATCTCTCACGATGACCCTCAATTGAATTTCCAAGTCTGTAAATTGAAATAAAAAGAGACTATTCATCTTTCTCCTGCAGAGCTGCTGGTGAATTCAAACAACCAAAGGCTGTGACAGTTGGGTGAGCAGTACAACTCACTCCCAGTTCACTTTGTCTCCTATTTGAGAAACAGGTGCTAGGAGCAGTGAGGTGAGCAGAGATCACTCCAATCAGTCTAAAAAATATATACTAAGGGAAACTGTAAGTTAGACCTGGGCTTACACAATAATTAATAACTAATCCAGCAAGTCATAGATTATTCATTTATATATTTGAATTCAAGGAGCTGTGACCCAAAGTATTTACAGAAATATTGATTATCATAGAAAAAATTCAGAAATAACCTGTGGGCTTGTCAATAAGATACTAGTAAAGCAAATTATTAGGATTCCTACCATAGAAAATCCCTTACTGTTTTATAAAGAATGAGATAGGTTGCTATATGGAAAGGTATTCTAGATATAACATTTTTGCTGTTGTTGTTGTTGTTGT
>NW_006399861.1:1836734-1843765 GCF_000299155.1 Elephantulus edwardii | reverse complement strand
CCAGGGCAGCATCTGTTAACTGAAATACTTCAATTGGTATACCATCTATTCCTGGGGACTTATTTTTTGCTATTTCCTTCAAAGCAGCTTAAATTTCTTCCTTCATCACCATAGGCTCTTGCTCACGTGTTATTTCATTAAATTCTTCTGTATCTGCCAATTCCTTTCTATACAATGACATAACATTTGAGTGAAAAAAAATCCTATGCAAAGAAGGACATCCAATATCATATTATATATAAACACACCCAACATTGTGTACATTCAACACAATGTTTTCTCCAGGATCATAAGATGAAAACTTTCCAGGAAGAATATCCCTCACATAAGACCTATTACTGACAGTTGTAGGGAATGCTATTCACATCAGCTATTTGGTGATGCCATATTGATGGTATTTAAGCTAGATAGATCATGAAATATTTCTGGAAGTACCATATGTTCAAGAGCCAGTTGTAATGAAGGAAGACGTTGAAGCTGCATTGTAGGCATTTGCCAAAAAAAAAAAAAAAAGACTCCAGAAACTGATGAGATAACAACTGACAGGTTTCAAATAATGGATGCAGTACTGGACTTGCTCACCAGTCTGTACTAGATTTGTAAGACAGCTCCCTGATATACTGACTGGAAGAGATCTATATTTGTTCTCATTCCCAAGAAAGATGATTGAACAGAATGTGGTAATTATAGAACAATATCACTAATACTTCATGCAAGCAAAATATTGGTGAAGATCTTCTAAAAATGGCTAGAACAATAATTTGACATAGAATTTCCAGAACTGTTAATGTCATATGGATTCTGGTTGAAAGTAGAGAATATAAGATGAATATCTGTTTATATTTTCCTGACTATACAAAGACATTTGAATGTGTAGATTATAAAAAAATTGTGTCTAACTTCAAGGAAAATGGTAATCTCAGAACATCTAATTTTTCTCATGCAAAATCTATACCTAGATCAAAAAGCTGTTGTCCAAACAGACCAAGAAAATACTAAATATATTGTTTAAAATCAGAAAAGGTGTGTATCAGTGTTGTATCCTTTCTCTACACCTATCCAAATCTGAATGCTGAGGAAAACCATTTGAGAGGCTGGACTCCATGAAGAAGAATGTGATATTGAGACTAGAGAAAGATTCATTAACTACCTAAATTATGCAGGTGACACAGTCTGGCTTGGTGAAGGTGCTGATTATTGACTACAGCCTTCAGTATGGATTGCATCTCAATATCAAGAAATTAAAAATTCTCACCACTTTACTGATAGGCAATAAGCTAATGTTGTTGTTGTTAAGAGCCTCGAGTTGCAGACAGCTCATAACGGCCCTGTGGACGAAGGACCTGAACACTTGTATAACTTTCATAATTTCTCCAAGTTCATAGCATTTCTGAAGTCAAGCTATTTCAGAAGGGATACCACTCCTGATTCCCAGCTTGTTTTAATCAAGGAGCTCCACCAAACACTGTCCACCATGGGTAACCAATATTGCATTTGACTCATCAGTGTCTGTTTAGCATTGCAGCAAGCACGAGTTACCTCTGTATAGCAAATGGACAACCAGTGCTCTATTACTTATGTTTGACCAAAAACAATTAAAATCAGCCCTGAGGGTCACAGATTAAAATCAGCCACCTTTGGCTTCGTAGCATAACTTTCTTGCCACTAGGTCAACAGTGCTTTCTCTATGTTAATAGGCTAATATATGGAGAAAATATTGAAACTATTCATGACTTCATTTTACTTGGATCCACAGTCAACACACTTGGTACCAGTAATCTGGAGATCAGGAAACATATTACTCTGGGAGTCAGGGACCCCTCTAAATTCTTGAAGAACAATGATTTTAGTTTGAGGATAAAGGTGTGCCTGATTCAGACCATGGTCTTTTTAATCACTTGCTGCTCATCTAAGAGATGGAAGTGAATAAGGATTCCAGAAGAATTGATGCCTTTGAGCTGTCCTGTTGGAGATGAGTTAGGGAGGTCTTGCAGACTGCCATGAGAACAAACAGATATCACTTGGAGAAAGTAACTTGGTACTCCTTGGAAGATGGCAAAACTTTTTCTCACATAATTTAGACATGTTGTCAGGAGAGGCTATTTCTTGGATAGGAACTCCATGCTTGGAAAAGTGGAGGGTCACAAAAGAGAGTAAGATCCTCAATCAGATGATTGTCACAATGACTACTGCATTAGACTTGAGTGTTTCAGAGATGATGAAGATGGCACAAGGATTGGGTTCAGATCTGTTTTTCATAGAGTCACTATAAGTCTTTACTTTGACAGCACTTAACAACAACAGATGTCATACTTGATGACCCCACATAAAATCTATGGCTAGTTAATTTTTGGGAAGTGGAGGTGGGAGTCAAGAGGGCCAAGACTAAAGGTATTTGTCAAAAGGAGCTTTAGTTACTGTATCCAGTACTTTAATTCTTTTTTTTTCTATACAGTGCTTTAATTATGAATGTTTATTTTAATAGGTTAAATATGTACCCAAAATTAATTTAATACGTGAAATATATACTTCATGGCTTCCAGATGCTAAAAATTTAGAGGAAAAATATGTAAATGATCAAACAAATTTAACCAGTTCTAGCCCAAAGGCCTAACCACATGCAATTGGAGTATGAAAGTAGGATGAGTTTATCTTTCTAGAAAGGCTCTAAAGTGCCCTTAAGATCTTAGACTGTGCAGCATTCTGATCTACACACTCAGCCTGTCTGGGTAGATTTAGCAAACTATTATAATCCATTACTATTACTATTATATTATTATAGTGTATTATTAAAATATAAGCTGGGTTTAGCATTGTTTTTGTTCAGACATTCCTCTAGGTCCTATAGCCCTGGTGTACAAGTTGCCATCCCATGGTCACTTGTGGTTGCTGTGAGGCTGAACACTGTGACACTGATGTGTGTCAAATGCGTTAATGGTTGGCTACCCAATGTTGACAGAGAATGGGGTGGAGCTCCCCAATTAAAACAAGCGTGGAAGGAGGAGTGGCATCCACTTCCATAATAGCTTGCCTCCGGAAACCCTATGAACCTGGAGAGAGGATGAAAGGCACCCAAGCATCAAGGACTGTCCTTTACAGGGTCGCTATGAGTTGTCTGTGACTCGACAGCACTTAACAACAAACAACAACAGTGGCACTAGAGACATTATTGCCAATGTCAGATGGATTGTGGCAGAAAGCAAAAAGTATCAGAGGAATATCTATTTGTGTGGATCACAGCAAATTGTGGGCAATTTTGAGGAATATGGAAATCCCAGAACACTTGATTTGGCTTATGTGAAACCTATTCTTGGACCAGGAAGGAGTCCTCAGAACAGAGCAAGGAAACACTACATGGTTCAAAATCAGAAAGGAGTGCCTTAGGGATGCATCCTTTCTCCATACCTTTTCAATCTGTATGCATAACAGTTCATTCAGGAAGCAGGGCTTTATGAAGAAGAATGTGGCATCAGGATTGGAGCAAGACTCATCAACAACATACAATATGCAGATGACACAACCTTGCTTGCTGAAAATGAAGAACACATGGAAGGCTTGCTGCAGAAGGTAAAATAACTGTAATCTTCAATATAGATTGAAGTTCAATATCGTGAAGGCAAAGAAGCTCACTCCTGGACCAATTGGCAACACCATGATAGATGGAGAAGAGATTGGGGTTGCTAGCAATTACAGCTTGGCCAGATCTACAATCAACACTCTTAACACCAACAGCCAAGAAATCAAAAGACGAATTGCATTTGAAAAGTCTGCTATCAGGGACCTTTAAAGAGTGCTGTAAATTAATGATGTCAGTCTAGAGACTAAGGTGTGCCTAATCCAGGACATGGTCTTTGCATTTACTTGTTATGTGTCAGAGAGCTGGACAATGACTAAGGACAACAGAAGAATTGATGTCTTCAAGTTGTGGTGCTATAGATGAGTCTTGAATGGTTGCCAAGAAAACAAATAGGTCTGTATTAGAGAGGGTGAAACCTAGATTCTCCTTGTAGGCTAGGATTTTGAAGCTCTGTCTCACATGCTTTGGGCATGGGGCCAGGAGAGATCATTCCTTGGAGAAGGACATCATGCTTGAAAGGTTGGAAGGACAGCACAGGAGAGGATGATCTCAGGTGATATGGATTGATACAGGAACTGGGGTAATGGGGGTTGGTGTGTTAGAATTAGTGATACTGGCTTAGGACAGGGAAGGGTTCAGAGCTGCTGTGCATAGGGTCAATATGGGTTGTAGGCTACTCAATAGCACAAAACAACAACAACAATATTGTATTGTTATTATAATGTTATTATTATACTGTGTTATTATATTCCATTACTATTACTATCCATCAACTCAACCAACATCAGAGATATAATAGAGGTAGGAGGAAAACAGTGCTAGAAGAACATTCACAGGGAAGATTCTAGACTGTCTCAATCAAGAATATCTACAATTAGCTTTGGTGACCTAGTGGCACGATGCTGTACTGCAATCCCAAAGGGACATGGTTTGAGGTCACCAGCTGCTATGCGAGAGAAGGATGGACAATCTCCTCCCGTAGAATAAACTGCCTCTGAAAACCCACTAGACAGTCAGCTATGAGCCGGTTCTCTCTTGACAGTACACAACAACAACAACAACAATTAACAGCAAGGAAAAGCATTATATTAGGGATTTGTAACACCAATGCAAGGCTGGAAAATCGAACTTGAAAATATCCATAGGTAGCAAAACCCCTTGAGACAATAGGATGGAAACAATCTTATGGTGAATAAAATTTAACCATTGACTCATGACAACCTGATGTTTATCAGGGTAAACCTGAACTCAGAAGCTGATGTTTTGAAAGCAAATCACCAAGGCTTTCCTCCAAGACATGTTTGGCTTCACACAAGCCTCCAGTCTTTTGGTTAACAGATGAATGTGCTGACCACTAAGGGATTACAAATAAATTTAAAATCTCATAATTCTTCTATCCTGTGGTCCTAATCAGATGCACATGGCACAAAGACAGACAAGGTACCCTTAACTTCCATAGTAGGTTGCAAGTCATTCTTAAACACCATGGAAATTGCAAAAACTGAGAGTGGATTAGGCATGCAGGGTAATGGAGATACAGAATGTTGCAGTAATCAACCAAATGAAGAGGCCTAGTAGGTAAGGAGTTATTTTGCCCACCCAGAAACAGGTGGTTTGAATCCACAGAGGTGGAAGGCTGGATAATCTGTGTAATTTACGATCTGAAAACCTGAACAGTCAGCTTTGGCTCAGATTGAAGGTTTGGGTTTTGGTGTGATTTTTCTTTTTTTGGGTTTGGTTTTGTTGTTGTTGTTGTTGTTGTTTTAGTGTTAAAAACATTTTATCAGTAGATTTCATTTTCACATTCATAATAACTCTGAGTTAGAAGTTAATACTATTATTAATGCATTTTACTGACATGGATCTCAGAGTTAGTAAATGGTAAGTCAGGATATAAAGTTTAGAAGTTTGGCCCCTAGATCTATGTTATTAATGGTGCGCTACTGCAAAAGCCATTCCATAACCCCATTTTGACTGTTGAATCAGAAATTACTTGTAGCTGACTCTCCAATGGGCTTCCTGATACAATAAATTGTACAGGAAGAGATTGCCCATCTTTCTACCAAGGAACAGTTGGTGGATTTTAACCATATGTGTACACCTTCTGAACACTAAGCCTCTGACTCCCTTGTCAATAGGTTTATTCTTTAGATTATAGGATTAATGATGGCTTTACTTCTCCTGTTTGACTAGTAGAATGCTCCCCCCCTTCTATTATCTATAAGTACATAGAACATTTTAAAATGTTAAATATGTCAGCACTACTTACTAAAGAGGCTTTCATTTCCCCACTTAACTGATATCATCACTTTCTCAGATATCATTTGACATAGAGATGAGTTGATTTCTGGATTCTCAATTCTAGTCCATTGATCTTTGTGTCTGTACTAGTACCACACTGTCTTGACTGCCACGGTATAGCAGGGTTTGAAATCAGTAAGAGTGCTTGCTCCTACTTTGTTTCTTTCTTATCAGTATTGGATTGCTTATTTGGGGCCTTTTCCCATTTCAGACCAATTGGAAATTACCTTTACCTTCTTGTTGAAGAATGGAATTGGTATCTGTATAGGGATTGTACTGAACTCGTAGATGCCTTTTGTAGAACTGTTGCTTTCACAATATTGATTTTTCCTATCCATGACCATGGCTTATTCCTCCATTTCTCTAGACCTCTTTTTGTTTCCTGTTGTAATGTTTTAGGTCAAATTTACTGCAGTAATGTTACAGAATGGTAAAAAAAAAAAGAAGAGAAAAAAATGTTGACTATGAAATGGATAAGATATATTATCTTGAAAGTTACTCAAACATTCTTCAAAGTTATTCAGACATCTACAATCTCCATTTTTTTATCATACATTCAAATTTAGCGTGAGAAAATATTCTGATTCTTAGTATCTTAATACAAAGTATATGATTACAAACTCTGACTTCCCCGAAGTGCCTTATCAGTTAAAAGGCAAGTAACCAACTAACCAATTTAGTCCTCTATTCAAGAGGTTCTATGACTGCCTTCCTCAGTACTCATTCCTGAAACTGATTCTCATTTCAAAATAAATTCAGTTTAAAATAATACAGAATAAATCACTCTACTACAAGAACACTAATGATACTCATAATAATTTATGACCACCTAAACTAAACAACCCTCACTGTGTAAATCTGCTGTCAAGGTTGTCTCCGAAGTACTAAAGAGTAAAGATATCAGTTTAAATAACAAGATCCACTTCATCCAAACTGTGGCATTTTCAATTGCTTCTGAAAATTGGACAGAACATTGTTGTTATGTGCCATCGAGTCGCCTACGACTCATAGCGACCCTATGTACAACAGCCCTAAACTCCACTCTGTCCTGTGCCAATCACACCGTCTCTGACACTCCCATCCCAATTATCCCACTCACTGGATCAATCCACCTCATAGAGGGCCTTCCTCTCCTGCGCCGTCCCTCCACCCT
>NW_006399861.1:1803075-1832339 GCF_000299155.1 Elephantulus edwardii | reverse complement strand
TTATTGTCCAACTTAGTGACCCTATAAACAAAAAGGCCTAAAGCCTTTCTATAGCTATCATCGTTTCTCTAAGTTCATAAATTTTTCCCTCCCCTAGAGGCATGTGGTTTAGGAAGTGGATGCTACTCCTGCTTCCAAACCTGACTCAATCTGGGAGCTCCACCAAACACTGCCCACAATTGGTGGCCATTATGGTGTTTGACAAACCTATCACACAGTTGTTCCATTATGGTATTTGAGACCCCAATTGCACAAGGTAAAATTATGGAACACTTCACAAATTTGCATGTCATCCTTAGAACTCCCTAAGCGAATATACTGTAACTGCAAAAGCGCAAATACATGTCATAGAGGAAGTGCATCTAGGATGCTCCTTAGAGGAAAAAATGGTGACATTTCATCTAAAATACTGTGAACATGCTGCCAGGAGGGGCCAGTCTTTGGAAAAACTCATCATACTGGGAAAAGTAGATGTCAGTGAAAGAGAGAATGATGTTCAATTAGATGGACTGATATGGTGATTTAAGCAATGGTCTGGGTCATGTGAGAGATCATGAGGACAGTACAGAATTAGTACAATTTTTGATCTGTTCTTCATAGCTGTTATTAGTCATAGTTGACTTGAGGACAGCTAACAACATAAAATCTCAACTCTTCACCATTGATAGAATGTTTATAGAAATCCATCTTCCTCTTGAGGTGTCCCCAGGTAGAACAAATGATGTCTTCATCTACTAACTAAAGAGTTTTTGGTTCAGACCTGCTTGTTTCTGAATGGTTACAGCCTTGAAAACACCTGGAGAATTTCTACCCTGTACTCATAGGTTGTCTGTCATAAGTCAAAATTAATTCAAGACATTTTGACTGTTAGGACTTATCTCTCTCTCTTGACTTGCTCCTAAATTTTTTTTCCTCTTGCTGCTCCTAAATTCTTTTAAGCAATTCTTGCCATACAATTTTGTATCATGTATCCCTTGTTTTAACAAATTCTTCCAGGAAATTTTCTTTTTGTCATTCAACTCTCATTTTAAGTGGAATATTCTCAAAGAAACTTAATTTCACCTCTCAGCTTAAGTAGGAGCTTTGGTGGCCTAGTGGTAAGGAGCTGCATTGTCAGTCCACAGGCATGTGGTTCTAATCCATCAGCTGCTATGTGGGAGAAAGATGGAATTCTCCACCCATGTGATTTGCTGCTTCTGAAAATCTGCAGGAAGTTTAACTATGGGTCAGTTCTGACTGGAATGTATCTAACAACAACATAAGAATCCAAAGTAACTTGCTACACACCTGCACTCTGTGTCTTCTCTCTCTGGGTTGTTCTGGTTTGTCTCATAGTCTATTATTGATTACTGGATTATCTTCTCTAGAACATAATATCCATGAGGGTAGGGTTCATGTATGCTGAGTTCAGATCCATTAATCACAACTCTATCTGGAACATGAATGATCAATGAATGAAATGAATAAATTTCTTTCCCTATACCTCTCAAAAGCCAAATAACTGTAGAATGGTAAGTCTGGATAAGCCTTTTGAAGATTTTCTTAGTTTTATAATAATGTTGAAATTACCAGCCTAAAATCAAAGCAGGTTAATAGTAAAAATGGCCTAAAATCTGGGTCTATTTTATTTTCAGAATACAGCTCTGTTAGTATATGAAATTCACATTCTGAAGTGATCTTGATTTGGTACCTCTATAGCCATCATATCTGCTTATAAGCAGATAGTGGTTACTTGGAATTTTACTTCTTTCTATGAACATTCTGTCATTGGGATAGTTAAACACTCAGATTGTACTGCCAGGTACACTTTGTTCACTTTCTGAGTGCTATGCCCTATTTTCTAAGAGTTTATCTGATATGAACCTATATAATCCTCCTGTCGTCCCTGTTAAAAAGATACTGTTATCATCATTTATAGATGAAATATCTGTGGCACAGATGTTCAGAAATTTTCTCAATACAGCTAGCAAGTTCTGTTTGAGACAAAACAAAACCCAGATGGTCTATTTCAAAGCCCATATATTTTAACTATTAATGCTGCACCATTTTCTCTGGTCATGAGTCACAATTTGTGTCCAAAAAACACTGTATCAGAAAACCTATTACAAACTTAGAAGGAAAATAGATAAGAATTCCAGGTTAATTTTGAGGTAATCAGGAGCCACTGCTGCAGTTTGCATCCATGCATTAGTGGCAGAACCATCTTTCTTTTTCAGGCTTAGTTTTCTATGTAATGAAAGAAATGGAACAAGCACCATTGAGTCACCAACTTTCAAAATACTAAGCTGTGTTTTATTCATGGCAGGTGAATGGCGCTTCCTGGAACATGTTGTTTATGACTAAAGGCATTTTTTCTGGCATTTAGAGAGTGGAGGGCATGTGGAGATGCTGGTTTAGAGCATTACACACTAAATAATTGATTAAAGTGAAATGGCTTTTCTGCTCCTCAGTGTAAGACAAGAGAATATTATTAAAGCTGTTCCTTGATGCTGGAGATTGTGGTTGGACTACAAGAAAGTCATTGGACTTGGGAGCATCTCAAGCTATAGAGAGTTGTAAAGGGTCTCCCATCTGGTTGAGAACAAGCTTCCCACTTCAGGTCAAGAGCTGTCTGTTTCTTGGGTGAATGAGGGCCAGCTCCCTAGGTTAGCGTTCTTCCCATAAGTCTTTTCTCTCACTTAATTCTAAATTATTGACTTTTTATTCTAATTGCTACTAAAATTTCTTTCAAAAGCAATCAGAAATTGAATTGGGAAAAATCTGGAATCTCATAGATAAAGATTAAACCGATTCTACTGATTCTAGGGAGACTGGGATAAAAGTAGAAGTTTAACTCTTTTGATATTCATAACATATTGTGGTTGTTATGTGCCATCAAGTAACCTGTGATTCATAGCCAATCTAAGTACGTTAGATCTGAACCATGTCATATCATAAATCAATCCCATCATCTCCGACAGACCTAATCCCATTTCTCCAGTCAATACATCTCATCCCAGGTTGTCCTCTCCTGCGCTGTCCCTCCACTCCTTCAAGCATGATGTCCTTCTCCAAGGTGTGGTCCCTCCTGGCCACATGCCCAAAGTTTGTGAGACAGAGCTTTAAAATCCTTGCTTCCTGAGAACAGCTTGGTTTTACCCTCTCCAGGACAGACCTGCTTGTTTTCCTGACAGCTCATGGTATAATCAACACTCTTCTCCAGCACCACAACACAAAGATGTTTATCCTTCTTTAATTATCCTTAATCATTATCCAGATCTCTGATGCATAGCAAATAATTGTGAAGATCATTGCCTGCATCAGGTGCACTTTCATCTTTAGACTGATATCTTTGCTCTTCAGTGCTCTAGTGAGATGTCTGACAACAAACTAGTGCAATTTGTCTTTTGCTTTCCCAACTGCTGGTACCAGGAGTATTGATTATGGAACCAAACAAGCTGAAGTTGTTACCAATCTCAATCTTATCAATGTCTGTCATGTTGCTGCCACTGGACCAGTGGTGAGAATCTTTGTTTTCTTGATATTGAAGGCTGCAGTCCTTGCCTTCTCCAGCAAGCATCTCATATCTTCCTCAGTTTCAGCAAGAAAGGTTGTATCATCTGCATCACATAGGTTGTTGAGTCTTCCTCCAATCTTGATGTCACCTTCCTTCTCATAAAGTCCAGCCTCCTGAACAATCTGTTGTGCATGTAGATTGAAAACGTATGCATTGATACTTGTAAATGTATGATTGATAAGATGCATCCTTGGCCCACATTTTTCTGATCCTGAACCATGCAGTGTTTCCCTGCTTGGTTCTGAATACTGCTTCCTGGTTCAAGTATAGGTTTCACATAAGAAAAATTAAGAGTTTGGGGATTCCCATTCTTATCAAGGTTAGAATAAATTGCTGTGATCCACACAGTGAAATGCCTTTGCATAGTCAATGAAGCACAGATAGTCATTCCTCTGGTACTCTCTTCTTTCAGCCAAGACCCATCGAATGTTGGCTATGATGTCCCTAGTACTACAGACTCTTTTAAACCTAGCTTACACCTCTGCTGGTGCACTGTTCCAGTTGTGAAATATCTTCCTTATTTCTACTTTTAAAACTGAATAATGTGTTTTTAAAATAAGAATTTGTCTACCATAGTACAAACTTCATTAATAATGAATTTTAAACACAAAATCTAAGGGTGTTTTCTTTTTTCTTACTCATGATCACTTTTCAAATTTATCATCTAGAAGTTATGATTAAATTTTGGAAGTTATTTCCTATAGTGGCATTAGATTCTGGAATATGGATAGCTGATTATATTCAAGGCTATCTGGGTTAAAAAAAAAACACATTGTTAAATCTGCCAGACATTGAGCCTTCATAAAACGATTTTATCCTTCATTGTTGTGTAGCTGATGCCCAGAGCACAAACTGTAAATACCCCAGTCTTACTTATGGAACTATTTACTTCTCAGTCATAAAAATTATGACAGTTAATTAATTGAATGCCTCCTATGTGGGGAAAGTGACCTATTAAACTAATTACTTTGTTGTCAAATATTTGCAAACTACTAGGCGACTACATAAAGTTCAAATACATTTCCTGTTGTCCACTTAGCCAGTTTTCATTGTTATCCATGTTAACAGATGTTAAAAAAAATCACAGGACATGTTCCATTGAATAAATCTTCTATCAAGGACCTCCCTTTTCAAAGTTTGAAAGAGCAAGGATGTTAAAGACTAAGGTGTACCTGATCCAAGCCATAGCATCTTCAATTGTTATCACTGCATTTGAAAGTTACACATTGAATAAGGATGACTGAAGAATCAATGCCTTTGAATTGTGCTGTTGGGGAAAGATTATCCCACAGACTGCCAAAAGAATACAACAAATCTGTCTTGGTCTAAGTGTAACCAGGGTGCTTCTTAGAGGCAAGAATAGTGTAACTTTGTTTCACATACGCATGTTGTCAGAGAAGGCAAATCTTTGTCTAAACACATTGTACTGGTAAAGGTAGATGATCAGAGAAAGAGTGTAAGATCCTCAGCAAGAAGGTTTGACACAGTAACTTTAACAGCCTCAAGCATATTAGAGAATGGTGGAGAATAGGGCAAGTTTCAAAGGGTTGCTATGAGCTGTAGTCAGCTCAATGGCACTTAACAATAGCAACAAAATACATAAATGTGTCTACTTGTATGTAATGTAGACATTTCTCTCAAGAAAAGGATTCATACACTAAAACGCTTGCAAGTCACAGGTCAATAGGTCAGATGTCAGGATAGAGGCTTCTCCTGAGTCATGTTGCTACAAGAAAGTGATGAATTCAGAACCATCATGTGAGAAAACATGGTGCTAACTGTATAGGCTGACACATCCAAGATCAGCAGGCAATGTGGCAGACATTTAGATCAAGTCCAAAGAACTATAGAGTTAACAATCCATTTGAAAAGCAGGATCCAGATGGAGCAAAAGCAAGAGAAATTTACAAGATGTCCGTAAATATTTGGTACAGCTCATACTTTCAACTAACAGCTGCTTGCTCATAGTATATTTCATCATAAATACATTATATTTTATCTCATTAGGTGAATGACTACATAATAACTGCCGAGTCAGAGAATCATAAGCAGCAAAAGTAACACACTACCTTAACTCATAGCAGCATATTTGCCCACTGTCCTTAGAGTTTTCTGACTGCTTTTTCCACAGATATTAATTGTGGGCCCAATTAAAAAGGAATCCTTGCAAAATTTCTTCATTTAATAAAGTGTCACTTAAAGGTCCAATTGTGAAGAGTTTTGTTTTCTTTATGTTGAGGTATAATCCATATGAAGGCTATGGTCTTTGACTTTCATATATATTCCAATTTTCAGTGAGCATTTATTCATTTATGTTTGACAGCTGGTTAACAAATCTTCTTTCAACCAAATGATGCAGAATTCTTCCTTATGTGGTCTTATGTCTCAGGTTATTTTTTCAGCACTGAATGTCAGGTTGAATTGGCATGGAGAAAAGATACAGTCACAATGCATATTTTTCCTTGGCCAATTGCATACCACCCTCACCATCTCCAATATACCTGAACCCATTGTTAGAGTGCTGGCTATATCAACCCATCATGTCAAGGAACTTCCTCTCTTTCACTGACCCTCCATCTTCCCAAGTATGATGTCTTTTCCCAAAGAACCCCTCATTACAACATACTCAAATTATGTGAGATGCAGTTTCTTCATCCTTGCCTCTGAAGAGAACCCTAAATGTACTTTCTCCAAGATTTGTTAGTTCTTTTGGCAGTCCATGGAATATTCAATACTCTTCTCCAACACTATCAATCAAAAGCATCAATTCTTTTGTAATCCTCCTTCATTGTCTAACTTTCAGATGTCTAAAAAATCATTAAAAAGACTGGCTTGAATCAGATATGCTTTGGTCTTTAAACTGACACTGTGATTCTTAGCACCTTGACAGCAATCTTGACAAATGCAACACTTCTTTTGATTTCTGACAGCTAATGCATAGACTCCTTAAATATTGCAACTAGTACATAGATTCTTTAAATACTGCAGCTGGAGACTTTTTTTGCTAAAGTGCTTTCATCTTTAGAAATGATGAGTGTGCTCTCCAATTTTTGTTTTTATGACTTTAGATCTCTGCTTATTTCATAATATTCCCTTTGTCTTCTAAAGCTGCTCTTTTGTACCTTGTATCCAATGATTTTTTCTTAATAATTTCTTCAAATCACTTTATCAGCTGTGTTCAAGAGGATTTTCATAGTCTCTTCTGACATTCGTTTTTCTTTCTTCACTTTTTAATGATCTTGTGTTTTTTCTATGTATGGTATCCTTGATGATATTCCACAACCTACCTAGTCTTTGGTCATTGTTGTCAGGTGCCATCAGTAACCCAATGGACTGAAACCCTATCCTATCGGGTACCATCATCAAGATATTTACCATGCTCAAGCCTTTTGCTTTAATTATTGTGTCACTTCATCTCAATGAGGATATTCTCTTCCACTGACTTCCTACCTTTCCTCATGACACTTTTCCCAAAGTCTGTGCCTCTTCTGACAACATGACAAAACAATGTAAGATGACGTTTCATAGCTTTGCTTATACCCTTGTTGTACTTCTGCCAAGACAGATTTGTTCTTTTGGCAGTCCATGGGATTCAGTACTGTTCACCAACACAACATAACAGTTCAAGAGTATGAATTCTTCTCTGTTATCCTTAGTCATTGTCCAATTTTCAGAAGCATAGAAAACAATTGAAAATACCAATGCTTGAATCAGGTGCATATTTGTTTTAAATTGATGCTCTTTCTCTTCAGCACTTTGAAGAGGTCCTTGAAACAAGATTGTTCTAATGCAATACATATATTGGCTCTGTAACTGTTGCTGCCATGGGTGTTGGTTGTGGATCCAAGGAAAGTGAAATGATTACTTCAATCTTTTCTCTGTCTATTATGATATTGCCTATTGTTCTAGTGGTGAGGATTTTTGTATTCTTCATGTAATTGATATTGATAATCCAAGTCTGGGAACCCGTCCCCATCCAAACTGCCTGAGTGTAGTCCTCTGGCCATTTTGAAGATGATATTCAGCAGGATTTTGCTTGCAGATGAAGACAAAAGATGGCTGACCTGAGTGTCACACAGAGCTTGCCGCTTCAAGGCCTGCCTTGGTTTGAGTCCTTGTTATACTGCCTTTATTACTTTTTCAACCTTGAGCAGATCTGTTCATCACTCTAGAAGCCCCTTCTCCATTTGTGGAAGGGGAAAGTAATAATACTTACTTCGAGTTACTACTAGACCACTTGTTAGAGAGGAAAGGGGCAATGATGGTGGCACTGGAGCCAGAAATGCTGTCTGTGACCAGAGTCCTGAGTAGGGCACAAGATCTGGCCCTCAGGAGGGCTTTGAGAAGTGAGAGCCATCCAACCCTGGGGAGAGCCACCTGGCAGGGGAGATCCACCTCACCCTGGGAAGTGCTTCCCAGGTCTTAGGGAGAGCCACCTCACCCCTGAGAAGAGCTGTCAGGCCCCTACAGAGAGCCATCTGGCAGAAGAGAGCCGCCTAGTCACCTAACCCCTTGGGAGAGCCACCTGGTGTATATGAGGAACTTTATCTGAGCCACTTTCCTCCAACTCCTCCTCCAGTATACCTATAAGTAACACCTCCAAAGCCCTTTTCGTTGTAACTCACAAGTTTATTCTTTCTAGGTTTCTTCCCTTTCCTATAGATAACCTGAACCCTGATCCAGATTTCAAAGAAAAAGGGAAATATAACTTCCAGCTAAGGAAGCAAAGGTGGATGGAGCCTCAAAGTTCAGCCAGCTCTCCCACTGGACTCACCCACTCAAACACCTTGCAGTCCAGAGGACAGAAAATAGCATTAAAATATATTCTAACTGAACAAGAAGGTGTGCAGTTTCAAATGAAGACCACCAGCAAAGTGTTAAAGTGGGCCCCTCTTCCCCTTCATCTCAATGTTCCTGTTCATCAAAATGTGCCCATATTCCCAAATGGGAAGCCCATAGATTAAAAAAAATGACAATCTCTTTTTAAAAATAATATAATTGATTACTATTGGACTTTGCACACCATTACCTTATCTTTTCTGGTCACCGCCAGATCTTTTCTCATTTCCTTTACTCAATCCCTCCACCCACCAAATTGTGCAACCCTGTGATTCCATCCTTACCCATCCTCATCCTTCTGCTCTCAGCCCTTTCCCCCTTAGATCCCCATACATGTTTGGTGAGAGTTTTGTTTTGCAGGGTTACGTGTGGGTTTTGGGGTTTTTATATAATAAATACATTTTTTAAAAAAGAAAATTCTAGTCTTTGATCTTCAATAGGCACTTCAAATCTTCTCCAATTTCTGCAAGTTTGATCTACCTGATAATGTATGTTGTTTATAAGTCTTCCTCTAATCTTGATGCTATATGATTCTTCACAGTGTTTGTATTCTTGAGTCATTTGCTCAGCGTACATGATCATTAGCATTCAATATGCCAAAAGTGGGGCTATGGGAAGGAGGCCATGAGGGAAGGGATGTGAAAATGCTTTGCAAATCATCATGTGGTACATGTGTTATTGACAAGTTTAGAGGAATTGTTGTTGTTAGCGCCAAACTGCTAATGACCTTTTAAAAAATTATTATTAATTTCAATGAAAATTTACAGAGACTTTAGATTTCCATTCATTCATTGTTGCACTTTTCTACCCTTCCCAACCCTCCCACCCCAATACACTACCCTCTTGGAAAAGTAAAAGAAAAATTTTTCCACTAAGTCAAAAGCTGAGAGTTGGTTCTAACTCAGCTGCAATGGTACCAGAAGTTCAAATGAGTCTTGAAGAGACCCTGTCACCAGAGATACCATTACTGATGTCAGATGTATCTTGGCAGACAACAGAGAATACTGGAAGAATGTCTATTCATGCTTTATTAACTATGCAAAGTCATTTGACTGGGTGGATCATAACCAACTGTGGTTAACAGTGGGAAGAATGGGAATCTCAGAGCTGTAAATGATGCTCATGTAAAACCTGCAACTAGACTAAGAAGCTGTTGTCCAAACAGAACAAAGGAGCAGTGCATCATTTAAACTTAAGAAGGATTTGCATCAGGGGTGTATCCTTTCTCCATACTTACTAACCTGTACACAGAATGAATTCTTTGAAAAGCTGGACTTTGAAGGAAAATGTGGCAAGAGGCTACCCCATAAACCCAATGAAGAAAAATGTGCAATCAGGAAAGGAAGAAGACTCATTAACAACCATTATGAAGATGACACAATCTTGCTCACTGAAAGTCAGGAGGACTTGAAATGCTTGCTTCAGAAGATCAAAATGACAGCTTTCAATAATGGATTACATCTCAGCATAAAAAAGACAAATATCCTCATTGCTGGTCCAATTGGTAGCATCATAACAGATGGAGAAAAAAATGAAATTGTCAACAACTTCATCTTACTTGGATCCACAATCGACACTCTTGGTATCAACAGTCAAGACATCAAAAGACAATTGCATTGTGAGTCTATTGTCAGGGACCTCTCCAAAGTACTGAGGACTAATGACATCAGTTTTAGGTTTTTTTTGTATTCTGTGTGTGTGTGTGTGTGTATGTATGTTTTAATAAAATTTTTATTTTGTACAGGTTTACTTAAAAGAATTGTATACATTGTTTTTCACAATAGATATTTTCCATTTCCTTTAACCACTCCTACCTGCACACATTAAATTGTGTGACCCTATGATTACCCCATCCCTCCACCCTCACCCCTCTGCTTCCACCCTCCCCCTTTAGATCCGCATACATTTTTCACTAGTTATCAAATAGAAAACTACTAAAACAATCACCAAAAAAGTATTCAGATAACATAAAATCTTTGTCTCTGCAGACAAAATATGTGCTATTTCATGTTAGTAGGTTTCAAGTATGACATTCTCCTATGGAGAATAATAAAATTATATTTTTAATTGAGATTTTAATGAAAGTATATAAGGGACTTGGATTTTCATTCATTCATTGTTGCACATTTCACACTGACTCAAGTTCGTTTTACTCCTTGAAAGGAAAAAAAAATTCTTTCATTTTTGTACAATTCCCCACTCACACCCCAGTCTGCTTTATTGTGCAAATAGATGGACAGTGAAGCTGTGGTATATTTACACAATGGAATAGTATGTAGTAATGAAAATCAAGGGACTCATGAAATATTATAAAAAATAGGTAATCCGAGAAGACATTATGCTGAGTGAAATATTTCAGTTTCAAAAGGACAAATACTGCATAATGCCACTTGTAAAATAGGATTGATATTGGTGTTGAGGCAAAAACTAAGAAAAGAGGGAATAAATAATGTGCACTGCATGGAAACAAATGGTGGAAAGAACTACTTAAAAGGAATATATGATTAGGTATTATTTGTATGATGACATCAGTTTTGAAGACTAAGGTATGTCTGATTCAGGCCATGGTCTCTTCAATCACTTGCTGTGCATGTGAGAGCTGGACAATGAATAAGGATGACAGAAGAAGAACTGAAGCCTTTGAGCTGTGGTTTTGGAGAAGAGTGCTGAATAGCCCATGGACTGCTAAAAAACAAATGGGTGTATCTTGAAAAAGGGGTGGAGACAGAGCACTCCTTAGAGGCAAAGATGGTGAAGCTGGATCTCACATAGTTTGGACATGTTGCTAAAGGGGCTATTCCTTAAAAAAGGACATCATGCTAGGAAATGTGGAAGGTCAATGAAAGCGAGGAAGACCTTCAGGAAGATGGATTGACAAAGAGACTACAATAATGTGCTCAAGTATATCAGAGATGATGAGGATGATGCAGGATAGGACAAGGTTTCATGTGCATACGGTCACTAGGAGTCATACTCAATTGAGCAGCACAAAGCAGCAACAATTAATTTTTGCTCTTTGAAAAATTGCATTTGGCAACTCTGCTGTCAGGGACCTCTCCAAATTACTGAGGAGCAGTGAGTCACATTGAAGATTAAGGTGCATCTGATTCAGCCCAAAAAAGATGAAAAGAATATATTGAGTCACTGTATCAAAAGGAACTGGCAGACACAGAAGAATTTAATGAAATCACATATGAGCAAGAGCCTACGGTGATGAAGGAAGAAGTTCAGGCTGCTTTGAAGGAAATAGCAAAAAATAAGGCTCCAGGAATAGATGGTATACCAATTGACATATTTCAGTTCACAGATTCTGCCCTGGACGTGCTCACCAAGTTGTGCCAAGAAATCTGGAGAACAACCACTTGGCCAACTGACTGGAAGAGATCTACATTTGTTCCCATCCCAAAGAAGGGTGACTCAACAGAGTGTGTAGACTATAGAATAATCTCGTTGATTTCACATGCAAGCAAGACTCTACTGAAGATTATCCAAAAACCACCGGAACAGCACATCAGCAGAGAACTGACAGAAGTCCAGGCTGGGTTTAGAAGGGGTTGTGGTACTAGGGATATTGTAGCTGATGTTAGATGGATCTTGGCTGAAAGCAGGGAATAACAGAAGAATGTCTATCTGTGTTTCATTGATTATGCAAAGGCATTTGACTGCTGCTGACTCTGAGAAGAGTGGGCATCCCAGAACACTTGATCGTTCTAATGTGAAACCTATACTTGGACCAAGAGACAGTCGTCAGAACAGAGCAAAGGAGGCAATCATCAGAACAGAGCAAGGAAACACTGCATGGTTCAAAATTGGGAAAGGCTTATGCCAGGGATGTGTCCTATCTCCATACCTTTTCAACATGTATGCAGAACAGATTACCCGAGATTCTGGGCTCTGTGAGGAGAAGTGTGGCGTCAAGATTGGTGGAAGATTTATTAACAATCTGCATTATGCAGATGACACAACCCTTCTTGCTGAAACTGAGGAGGATCTGAAATGCTTGCTGCAGGGCATCAAGGACTGCAGCCTTCAGTATGGATTGAGGCTCAATGTCAAGAATACAAAGATTCTCACTATTGGACCAATTGACCGCATCAGGATGGATGGCGAAGAGATTGAGATTTTAACAACTTTAGTCTGCTTGCCTCCACGGTCAACACTCTTGGCACCAGTAGTCAGGAAATAAAAAACCATATTGTGATGGGAAAGTCTGCTGTCAGGGACCTCTCCAGGGTACTGAAAAGCAATGGTGTCACTCTGGAGACTAAGGTGTGTCTGATACAGGCTATGGTCTTTGCAATCACTTGTTATGCATCAGAGAGTTGGACAATGACTAAGGAGAATAGAAGGAGAATTGATGCCTTTGAGCTGTGGTGCTGGAGAAGAGTATTGAATGTACCCAGGACTGCCAAGGAAACAAACAGATTCATCCTGGAGAGGGTTAAACCAGGCTGCTCCTTGGAGACAAGGATTCTGAGGCTTTGTCTGACATACTTTGGACATGTCGTAAAGAGGGAGAGGTCCTTGGAGAGGGACATCATGTTTGGGAGGGTGGAGGGACAGCGCAAGAGAGGAAGACCCTCTATGAGGTGGATTGATTCAGTGACTGGGGTAATCAGGATGGGTGTGTCGGAGGCAGTGCAATTGGCACAGGATAGAGCAGGGTTTAGGGTTGTTGTACAGAGGGTCACTTTGAGTCGCAAGAGACTTCACAGCACATAATAACAATAACAATGTCTCTAAGAGATGAACAATGAAAAAAAATGACATAAAAGTTTATGCTTTTGAGATGTGGTATTGGAGAAGCGTTTTTGAGATTACCTTATTACTTTACCTAAATTCAGGTGGGGTACATTCAAGGTTGTATTCTGATTGTCATGAACTTTTAAAATTTTCTTCAGGTTCAACTTGAACTTACAGTTTGAATCCATTGGTGATTTATGTTAAGATCCTAGCCTTCTTCTGATGAAACGTCTCCATCAACACTTTTCATAGATGTGATAGATTTGATTCATATGTATCACACCTGGTCAGATTCACATGCATAGTTGTTCTCTATAGTGTTGGAAAAGAGAATTTCCAATTAATTAATAAATAGATCATTTATCTTGCAAAATTCTGTCATGCCACTTCAAGTGTCATTTCTATTACCACAGCATTTCTTCATGGTTTCCAATTTTCACATTTCAATCATCATTCATTATCAAGGAAATTTGACTGATCAATTTCAGATAGCAAAACTGGACAAAAGTTTTGCATATTGCCCTATCACAGACAGAATTGCACTTTAAGATAGTTTTTGAAATCCTCTTTTTGAACCATGAATATGACTCCATTGTTTTTCTGTTATGTAGTCAAATGTGTCATTTAATTTGTCATGTTAGAATAAACAGCACAAATAGTAGAAAGAGCATGATTTAGAAAACCTAGATCCTTATTGAATTAACTCTTTGACCTTTGACAAGTTGCTTAAGCTCTCTGACCTTCACTTTTGTAAGCTCTAAATTGAGATAAATGATAGACACTCTCTGCTTACGTATTCAGGTTGTTTCCTGTATCAAACAAATGTGTAAATAAAGCAATATTTGTATATGAACATATGCTATGCAGATGAATGTATTATAGATATTAAAGAACTTTGGTTAAGGTTCTTTCCTAAGAATATAATATTTCTCTAAGTGGAACTATGTGATTTGAATCTTGATTGCTACTGTGAGAAAAAAAAAGAAATTAAAAAATACAGCAAGGAAAAAGTCAGTGAGAGACAAAATTGTCTATTTCTTTTTAAATATCAGTGTGTGAAGTAACAAAATGAAAATTGACAGGCATGTTGGATATTTATCTTCAGATTTAAACCTGAGAACCCTAATTTCCGGGACTAAGCAAATACGTTTGTCAAGATGTGATGTCAATCAAAATGGCAAGATGCCAGGTTTGTTAACGTCACCAACAGACTTTTCTTGTGCTGCCAACAATGTAATTTATATTGCTGCCTTGAAAAGAGTGATATAATTACAATTTCCTTTTCCTGCAAAAATTTTGCATAATCATCCTCCATTCTTTGTGGTAAAATGAAGTACTGGTTAAAAACCACTTTGAGGAGGCTGTATAACAAAGTGGCATTGATAACTGAGCATGTTAGGTAAGTGCTAGAACATTTCTCATTCTAGGAAAGAAAGCTTCCAAGCAATTACTTGAATTTCCTTAAAAAAATCTATTTAAAACTGAAGTTAGAGGATTCTGAAAAAGACATATATGATCGCAATCTAAGGAAAAGGAAAAAAAAATGTGTATCATAAAGGATCAATAAGCAAGGGTGTAAATGCAAATAAAGCTAAAAATATTTCCGAGTGAGAGAGAGAGAATATGAGAATATTTTAGGTGCTGTCAAGTAAATTTCAGCTCAGTGTGACTCTGTGGACAAACCAACTGACCCTTGCCCTGTTCTGCACCATCTCATGATCCTTGTCACGCTCAAGCCAACTGTGACAGTCTGCATCACTCCATTTCATTGATTCTTTTTCTCTCCCTTTCCATAGTATGATATCTTTCTATAAGAATAGGTTCCTCCTGAAAATACGCTCAAAGTAGATGAGATAAAGTTTCACCATCCTTGCCTATAAGGAGCACCCTTGTTGAACTTCCTTGAAGGCAGGTTTGTTTATTCTTTGGACAGTCCATGGTATATACAATGCACTTTATCAACACCACAATTGAAATGAATTGGCTCCTCTGCAGTTTTATTCATTGGTATACTAGTGACAGAAGGTATCTGTTGTTGCTATGTGCCATCAAATTGACTGTGACTCATAGCAACCCTATGCACAACAACTCTAAACCCTGTTCCATCCTGAGCCAGTCTCACTGTCCCTGACACACTCATTCTCATTACTCCAGTTATTACATCAATCTATCTCATCTGAGATCTTCCTTTCTTGTGCTGTCTCTTCACCCTTCCAAGCATGATGTCCTCCAAGGACTCATCCCTCCTGGAATCATATCCAAAGTATGTAAGACAGAGCTTCAAAATCCTTGCCTCTAAGGAGTAGCCTTGTTTCACCCTTTCCAAAGACAGACCTGTTTATTCTCTTGGCAGTCTATGGTTCAGTACTCTTCTTCAGCATCATAGCTCAAAGACATCAGTTTTTCTTAGATCATCTTTAGTCAGCTCTCTGATGCATAGTAAGTAATTGAGAACATCATGGATTGCATTAGGAGCACCTTAGTCTCCAGATTGACATCATTGCTTTTTTGCACTCTGGAGAGGTCCCAGACAGCAGATTTTCTTAATGCAATCCATCTTTTAATTTTTGCCTGCTGTTGCCAATAGTGTTGACTGCGGAACCAAGCAAGCTGAAATTGTTAGTAATCTCAATCTCTTCTCCATCTATCTTGGTGCTACTGATTGTCCTAGTGGTGAGAATCTTTGTCTTCTTTGTGTTTTGCTTCAATCCACAATGAAGACTACAGTCCTTGAGTTTCTGCAGATGGCACATTCCTCCTCAAAGTCCAGCCTTTAGAATGATCAGTTCTCCATATAGATTGAAAAAGTATGCATCAGGATGTATCCCTGACACAATTCTTTCCTGATTTTGAACTATGCAGTGTTTCTTGCCTCTTAGTCCAAGTATAGATTTTATATGAGCACATTCATGTGTTCTGGGATTCCCATTCTTCTCAAGATATGCCAAAATTTGCTCTGATCAACACAGCCATTTAACTTTGTTTTCAATGACTATTTTATTGACTATGTTTTTGCAAAAGCATAGTCAATGAAACACAGATAGACATTCCTCTAGTACTTCTTGCTTTCAGCCAAAATTCATCCAACATTGGTGATGATGTTCTTAGTGCCATGGCCTCTTTTAAACCCAGCTTGCATTTATGGCAATTCTCCGTTGATGTATTGTTCCAGTTACTTTTAGTTGATCTTCAGCAGAATTTTTATTGTGTTTGACATTAGTGGTATAATTGGATAATTTCCACTCTCTGTTGGGTCACCTTTTCTTGAAATGGGAATAAATATGGATCCCTTACAGTCAGTTTAACAGGTAGGTGTCCTCGAGATTCCTTGGTACAACCTGGTGAGCATATCTAGGATGGCATCTGTTTATTGAAATATGTCAATAGGTATTCCATCAATTTCTGGATTCTTGTTCTTTGTCAATTCCTTCAGAGCTGTGTGAACCTCCTCTGTCATCACCATTGCATCTTGAACACAAGTTGTTTTATGAAATTCTTCTGTGTTGGCCAATTTTTATGTATATATATTTTTTTTTTTTGGTGCAGTGACTGTATACTGCATCCATCTTTTTTTAAGCTTTCTGTTGTTATTGTACACCACAGAATCAGAACCAACCCATAGCTGATACTCCAGTGAGTTTTCAGAGGCAGATAGTCATATGGGAGGAGATTGTCCTTCTCCAGCAGAGTTGTTAGTGAATTTGAACCACATCCCTTCAGAATTGCAGTGCAGCTTCTTGCTACTAGGCTAGGAGCACTCAATGATGCTTTCTGGGTCAATATTCAGTATTCTGTCCATAGTATCCTTAAGCATTGCAACTTGAGTCTTGAATTTATTCTTCACTTCCTTCAACTTAAGAAATGCCGAGTGAATTGGTCCCTTTTGATTTTCCAACTACAGCTCTTTGCACATTTTATTATAATAGTATGCTTTGTCTTCCTGAGCTGACCTCTGTCTGAAATCTTCTGTTCAGTTCCTTAACTTTCTGATTTCTTCTCTTTCCTTTGGATTCTTAGCACCCTAATGGAATATTCAGAATCTTTCCCAATATTCATCTCTATCTTTTCTTCCACCACTGTCTTGGTAAGGATCTTTTGTATTCTCCATAGATAATATTTTTTTATATCCTCCCACAGCTCATTTGGTCTTCATTCATTAGAGTTCAAGGCCTCAAATCTGTTCCTGAGATAGGTTATAGTTTTTAAATTCAAATAGTGTAGGCTCACAGTCAAATTCTGCTTCATGTGCATTTGATTTAATTTTGTTTGGCTTTAGTTTGAACTTGCATATGAGTAATTGATTGTTTTTTTCCACTAATGTAATCTGATGCTGGTGAAGTTCATGTGTATAATCACCATTTATATTTCTTATAAAAGGTATTTACAATTAATAGGTCATTGATTGTTCAAAATTTTATCATTTTATATCCAGTCTCAATGTGTCATCAAGCCCACGCTTTCAGAATACTCATTCCTCTTCTCTACTCTCAACTTTTAGATTCCATTCGCCCATTACTATAGTGCATCCAGTTTTCAATTGATTTCTGACTGCAAAAGTTGGTAGAAAGAATCTATTTTCTCCTCTTTGGCTCAAGTTATTGGTGTATATATTTGAATGATGGTGGTATTAACAAGTGTTCCTTGTATATGTATGGATATTATCTTGTCGCTCACATTGTATTTCAACATGGATCTGGAAACATTCAATGTGACCTTATTTTCCCCTACCTTTCATTGCTGGCAGAATAGACAATATGGTTGTCTGATTCAAAATGCCCTAAGCCAATCCATCTCATTTATTTAGTAACTACGTAAAGTGAAAGGCAATTATAAATGAAATTGAAATCCAAGTGCTAAAAATTAAAATTAAGCAATGAATATTTTAATAATACTTTAGTGCCTCTCCCTTATAAATGTAAAAAACATAAAATAGAGACCATAGTATAATTTTAAAGATTGAATGCAAGGTATGATATTTTTAAAAAGTGGGTTAAATTAAAAAGTAAATCAGGAAAGGTGTGTATCCGGAATGTATCCTGTCTCCATACCTTTTCAACTTATATGTAGAACATATCATTTGGGAGGCTAGACTTTATGAGGAGGAGTGTGGCATCACGATTGGAAGAAGACTCATGAACAACCTTTGTTATGCAGATAACAATACTTTGCTTTCTAAAACTGAGGAGGACCTGAAGCTTTTGCTTTCAGGTCAAGGATTGTAGTCTTCAAAATGGATTGAAGCTCAACATCAAGAAAAGATTCTCTCACCACTGGGCCAATTGAGAGAACTATGATAGATGGAGAAGAGAGAGATAATTGATAATTTCATACTATTCAGTTCCACAATCAACACTCTTGGCACCAGCAGTCAGGAAACCAAAAGACATATTGCATTAGGGAAATCTGCTGTCTAGGACCTCTCCAGTGTGATGAAGAGCAACAATGTCAGTCTAGAGACTAAGGTGCATCTGATTCAGGTCATGGTATTTGCAATTACTTGCTATCTGAGAGCAATGACTAAGGATAACAGAAGAAAAAACCTTTGAGCTGTGATGCTGGAGAAGAGTATTAAACATGCCATTGACTGCCAAGAAAGCAAACATGTCTTTCCTGGAGTGGGTGAAATTGAGCTGCTCCTTGGAGGCAAAGATTTTTAAACTCTGTCTCACATTCTTTGGGCATGTTGCCAAGAGAAACCAGTCCTTGGAGAAGGACATCATATTTAGAAGCGTGAAAGAACAGCACAGGAGAGGAAGATATCAGATGAAATGGCTTGACCCAGTAACAGTGTGATGGGGTAATAATGAGGAGGAGGGGCCTCAGGATAGGAAAGTGTTCAGAGCTATTGTACATCGTGCCATTATGAGTTGCAAGCAACTTGAGTCCACATAACAAAAACAAATCTGTTTTTATGTCTGCATTAACTTGTCTTTTCCAGAGAATGAATGCAAAGGTCAAAGTCTATGTAAGGCCATAGTGAGCCTATGCTTCAAATGGCTAATTTGCTTACAGAAACACAAAAAATTCAAGATCAAGTAACCTCTGTCATCATATGATTGGTTACCATGATGTTTTCAGCAGACTTCACCACATGAGCAGACAAGTAAATTGACAGATTTTAAGTGTCCTTCAGAGAAGAAGATGTTCGTCTAATATTTAACTATTTATAGCTGTTAGGAAATATCTCTGTCACCTTAACAGAAATTCCTTTACCACAGACTTTGCCCCACAACTCAAAGAGGCAGGTGTGCATCATTCTCAGTAATGACTCAGTGGAATGAAATTGTGTTTGTTTTCAGAACCCATGTTTGAGCTTCAGCACTGACAACTTTAAGCTAAATGACCTTGAATAAATCACCAACTTTTCAAGGCTCAAGTATGCGCTATCTGTGAATGAAGCCTAGCAATAACATATCCCATGGGCTTGATGGGAGAGTTAAACAACAAAAAAGAAATAAATACGTTTGGTAAACTTGAAATGTTAATGAATACGAGCCATGTATAGTTCTTGGCAGGGTAATTAAAATTAAGACCTTGCTTTGACTTTACAGAGTAATTACCTTAAACTGGATTTTGTAGAGGAGCAAAACCTAATGAAGCATGTATATAAATGTATATAAGATAAAGATTCATTTCAGTGGTTCACAGATATAGAGGCTGTCAAGTGTCAGATATGTGGGTCAGGCATCCAGCTTGAAGCTTCCTTTGACTCACATGATTGTAGGAGCTGATGAACTCCAGATTGATAGGTCAGTTTGCAGACTGTTGGCTCAGAGGATTTCAGGAACTGATGAACTCTTAAGAGCGTTTTTCCAGGGCATTTATATTGTACATTGAATGCTGGCTATAGCTGTATCAGATCACAGAGTGGAGGATAATTAATACTTAGAATCAGGGTCTATCCTAGTTGATATATAACATTAACCATCACAGTAATAATTTAGATTAAAAACTCAGTGACTCAGTGAAATGTATTTCTAATTTCTCATTTTATATTGCATGTTTATTTGGGAGTACAAACTTAATGATAGCAGTTCCTTCCACAAGACGTTACAGAAACTGCTTCATCGTTGGAATCATTTCACTCTATCAGAGGCAGAAGATTTGGAATTGCTTATGGTAGCAAATTCAGATGCTGTCTGAATTTGGCCCTCTAGCCTAAAGTACTCACCTGAAAAAGTGTTTAAATGTTTGGTTGCTAACCAAATGATTAACAATTTTAACCTACCAACCATGTCCTAGGAGAAAGATACAGACAAGATTGTAAATTTGAAAATTCCATGGGGCAGTTCTACTCTGTCCTCTTGTTATGTGCTATCGAGTTGGAATGACCCAGAGCTGACCATCCAACAGGTTTTCAAAGGCAGCAAGTCACACCTGTAGAGTTTCTATCAACTTCATAGCTAGTTTTGAGTTTTGCTCCCCTTGCCTAGTGAAATGTCTTTGCCTGTCATTTTCTGCACTCCACTGATGATTTACACATGTACTTGTTCCCATGGCTTTTCAGATGTTACATTCCTCTCTACTCTTTAAGACAGAACTCTTGGAAAAATCTTCCATGATAACTCATATTCCTTCTGGAACTGACTCATAGCTGACCTTCCATTGGGTTTGTAGAGGCAGTAAATCATATGAGAGGAGGTTGCTCACTTTCCACTTGTAAAGCAACTGGCAGATTTGAATCACGTGTCTTTGGAGTGATAGGACAACTGCTAAATCTCACATTTCTTGAGATATTGATGAGGTCTTTGGGCATTACTTAAAACTAAGAATGAGCATGCATAATGACAATAGATCAATTAAGCAGTCTTAGTATGTTCTTTGCAGCTTTTTTATGAGAGGCCAGTTAGCCAGACAAACAAAAACAAGAAATCCAAAACTCGTTCTTCCAGTTCTCATTAATAAAAAGAAACTACAGTGAACCAGATTAGAAGGGAGGTTGACTCTAGTTTCTCTTAAACCTTAATTTAGTGTGTGTGCATGTGCTCACACACGTGTGTGTGGACTTTACCGCTAATTCCCCTCATTGATCAATCAGTAGGACACAGGAAGATTCATTAGGTAGAACATTGCTGTATGTGTTACTGTTACTTTGCTGTGAACCTGAGCAAGCTGCTGACACTCAGTCCTCTCTGGTGAAATGAGTATGTTGTTTTAGGTGATTGATAAGGTTCCTCCAAAACACTGACCTGTAAGATTGATAAATCAAAAACATATAACCAACTCGTATCTGAGGAATACCTGGTTGTTCTCTGTCATGCCATTTACAGAGTTTTAAAGTTTATACACTTCAGATTTTATTGTTCAAGACAGAAAGAAATTAAGTGAAAGAAAAGCGAATGAAAAATATGCTTCTCATTTGGTTTCATTTAGTGGGTGCATATTGTAGAGTGGCGCAAGTCCAGATGTTTGCATCGTGTTCTTTCATTTGAAGCTACTTAATGGTCTTTCAGAGTCTAGCTACCGTGGAACCCCATCGGTAATTAAGTTCTTGACACTTACCCACCTATTCCTATTGGCCTGCTCTCAGACTTTCTAAATCCACAAGCTACACCAAGAGATGGGGCTTCTTTATGTTGCCAGGTGACTATTTGATTATCTGTGATGTGCTGGTATTTTGGAATAGAACAGGACATTGAACAGGCAGCTGTTTGGGGCCAACCCCTGAAGCAGAGTGGAATCTAGCTGTGGTCCTTCTGCTGCTGCCACTCTGAGCCTCCTGACTCCAGGTTCTTGATGAGCAGATGCAAACAAGATCATAAATTTGAGCTAAACAATTCCTGACAGTAAGACTCTGACTTATCTACTGGCAGGTAACAGATAACCTAGAAATTTTTAAATGATAGTGTATTACACACTGGTGGCCTAGACTCCAGGGAGTGATGCTATAGCCTAAAGCCTACTCCTACGTGTAGGTTCAAATCTGCCAATAGCACTGAAGGAGAAAGAACGACAGGCTTTTGTGCAATCTACAGCCTTGGACATTCACTTGAGGATCAACTATGAGTCAGTTCCAACTCAATGGCAACGAAAAAAGGATTAAAAATACTATGTGTTGCTAAGAACACATGCTTAGCAAATACTTCTTATATTACTAATCCAGACTAACGTTTTAAAGAAGGTTGCCCATGACCTGAAACAGTAAGCAGAAATTGTGATAATTAGACTAAAAAAATTAGTGTTAAATACTGTTCTTAGGATGATATTAACAATAAAAGTGTCTTATGTTTAGAAATAAGGTAAACAGATTTATTTCCCAATATTTACTTCCCAAATGTCATATTACTTTGTTATCTTTTGTTTAATAAATGAACTACAATTCAGCAGATAGGATTCACTCCCCCTCCTCCCAAATCATACAACTAATAAATTGCTGATTAGAACCTAAATTCTATCGTCTGGATTTAAAAAAAAATCTTATTTTATATTTGTGTGCATACAAAATTCTCATAACATTGTGTTTCACACTATCCTTCATTCACATTCCATTTCATATAACGCTTCCATTCACTGTTTTGTATAATTAATCTTGATTAAGATATAATTTTCCCAACATATTTTAGGTTGCTGCATGCAGCTAAGGGACTATTTATGTGCAGGTGGAGAGAACTCTCTCTCAATTAAAGGTCATTTTATATATATATATATATTAATCTTAACTTGCCTTAGAAAATATATCATCTAGTACAAGACAAATAATTCCACTGAACTATGTATTGTAATGGGATGTGTAAAATGTACATTTCATCATAAGGTTTGAGATTGATGAAGAGTCATGAAGTTCAGAGTTGCCAAGAATTTGTCTTTCTGGTCAAAATTCTGAAAACCACAAACCAAGGAACAGCTGAAGGAATTCAGAATGTTCAGCCTAGAAAAAGGGACTATGATGGGCGAGCGATGATATGGGCAGGGAAAAGAGACTCATTATCTCCAAAGACGTGAAGGGCTGTTAGTATTTCTTCAGAGGGATTAGACGTTACCTCCTGGACCAGAACAAAACCGTTGGAGGGAAGTTATAACAGAGCTGCTTTGATTCAAAATAAAGCAAAATTTCAAAAACTTGAGTGCTCAGAAACCACACTCATTTTCTTGTGAGGTTTAATTCACAAATAAACAGTAAAGATGAGGAGATTGTTTGTTGTGGTGGCTCTAATCATGATTTCTCTCTAGGCTCTCAGCTGGGAAGATGCCATGCTGAAGGCTAGATTAATATTGTGAATTGTGTTGTCCAATACAGTAAACGTAGTCTCACATCGCAGCTAAGTGCTTGAAACATATCTAGTCTGAATAGAGATGTGCCGTGAATATAAAATATACACAAAATTTTTTCCACCTCTGTAATGTAAAAAAGAATTTAACTGAACCATAAAAATTTTATACTGATTATATATTTAAATCTGTCTAAAAATTAGTTTCTTCTGCTTCACTTATTTTTTTAGTTGTGGTTAATAGAAAAATTTAAGTGCAGATGGCACAACATTGTTTGTTGAAACTGAAGAGGACCTGAAGCATTTGCTTCTGAAGGTCAAGGTCTGTGGTCCTTCAGTATGGATAGATGGAGAAGAGATGAAAGTTGTTAACAATTTCAGCTTGCTTGGGTCCATAATCAACACTCTTGGCACCAGCAGTTAGGAAATCAAAAGATTAATTACTCTGGGGACGGTGTTGTCAGGGACCTCTCCAAAATGCTAAAGAGGAACGATGTCAGTCTGGAAATTAATGTGTGCCTGATCCAGGCCATGGTCTCCTTGCTAGGCATCAGAGAGCTGGACAATGACTAAGGATTATAGAAGAGTTGATGCCTTTTAGTTATGGTGCTGGAGAACAGTACCATACATACCATGGGCTGCCAAGAGAACAAACAAGCATGTCCTGGAGATGGTGAAATCAAGTTGCTTCCTAGAGGCAAGGATCTTGAAGCTCTGTCTCATATACTTTGGGCATATTGCCAGGAGAGACTGGACCTTGGAGAACATATTTAGAAGAGTGGAGGGACAAGGCAGGAGAGGAAGACCCTGTGTTAGATGGATTGACTCAATGACGACTGGGTAAGTGGAGGTAGTTTTATATGAGACAGTGAGACTGGCTCGGAATAGGGCAAGGTTCAGAGCTATTACATGAGCTATGAGTTGCAAGTGAACTGGTGGCACATAACAGCAGCAACACAACTAGAGAAACAGAACCAGTTGTATACAGGTGGGTAGATAACCAGATAAAGAAGAGACAGAAAGACTTTAAGGAAGACACTCAAGTGATTTTGGGGGACTAGTTAGTCTAAAACCTTCTTGCATCTGTACTACATGCAGTAAGTTGGAGATTCCTTATAAACTTCCATCACAAAACTCATAGGTAAGATAATCATTAAGTAAAAGTGAGGATTCCTGCCAAAAAACACCCAAGTAAAAATGTGATAAAATGTGATATTCTTTTGATACTAAGGCCTTCAACTGATTAAATGCAGCTTCTCCATGTTGTAAAGGTTTTTGGCTTTACTTTAGACATCACAGTCTGCATGGAGTATCTTCACATGTCTTAGGCTTCTTCCTAGTATGGTGGTCTCAAGATAGCTGGAAGTTTCATATAATAACTCTGAATTCAAAATAGAAGATTTTTCAGGAGACAAAAAGACCTGAAGTGCTTGCTGCAGAAGGTCAAGGACTGCAGCCTTCAATACGGATTGAAGCTCAACATCAAGAAAACAAAGATTTTCACCACTAGGCCAATTGGCAGCATCATTATGTATGGTTAAGAGATTGAGATTGTTAAATATTTTAGTTTACTTGGCTCCACAATTAACACTCTTGGTACCAGCAGCCAGGAAATCAAGAGGTGAATTGCATTGGGAAAGTCAGATGTCAGGGACCTCTCCAGAGTACTGAAGAGCTATGACATCAGGCGGGAGACTATGGTACACCTGATCCAAGCCATAGTGCTTCCAATTGCATGTTATGAGTTAGAGAGTTGTACAATGACTAGGGATGATAGAAAGAAAATTGATATCTTCAAGATGTGGTGCTGGAGAAGAGTGTTGAATATACCATGGACTGCTAGGAGAACAAACAGTTTTGTCCTGAAGAGGATGAAACCAGCCTGCTCCTTGGAGACAAGAATTCTGAGGCTTCATCTGACATCTTTGGACATGTTACAAGGAGGTCCTTGGAGAGGGACGTCATTTTTGGGAGGGTAGAGGGATAGCACAAGAGAGGAAGCCAGTTGATGAGATAGGTCAATTCAGTAATGGGGTAATGGGGTGAGGTGTGTTAGAGACAAAAAGGTTGGCACAGGATAGAGCAGGGTTTAGTGACTCGACGGCATATAACAACAACAACAGCAACAACCTTAGAAGTCAAGCAGCATCAATCCTGTTGTATTATTAATTGCTAGCATCTCCTCAGTTAACATGAAGAAAAGACATGCAGTGGACTATGTTGGCTGAGGAATACTACTGCAGTCATCTGTTGTTGATATCAGAAACTGCTGAGTCAAATACAACACATAGCAAGCCCTGTGCTTTCCTTATAATCTCTGACAAACTCAAGCCCATTGTTATGCAGTCAGTGCATCACTTCACTTTGCAGAAGGTCTTCCTCCATCTCTCTGATCTTGCCCCTGTCTCAGCATATCTTTTTCCACAGTCTAGTCCCTCCCAATACCTCTGAAGTGTGTCAGATGGAGTTTCATTACCTTTGCTTTAAAGGAGCACTCTGGTTGCTCTTCCTCCAGGACAGACTTGCCAGACTTGCTTGGCTTTGGCCATCCATGAGGGAGTCAGTACTCTTCTCCAATACAACAAATTTCCACCACCTGTTATCAGCATAGAGCAATAGAGCTACTCAATCTCTTTGAAAAAAAAAATAAAAACACAAAAAAACCCCTCCAGGCTTAAGTTTTTATTATAAAATAGATCATAGTTCTAGAGAGATATTCATGTCTTAAAAATAGGCAAAGATGTTAAGTTTAGGAATTGCACTGATGGTAATTTTGAAGTGGGAATGTACTGTAAAATACAAATTGTCCTTTAAGTGTTTAAAAAGCTAGCAATATACTAACGAAATTTTGTTTGTCACAGAGTTGGATCAATACAAAAAATAATTTCAGGGTTTTTTTATGTTTGTTTTATTTTTTGTTAACTGAGAAAAACACTCTAATTGTTAAGTATATATTAAAAACCTGCTCGACATTAATATTTTCATTTCTTAGCTATACTTAAAAATGTTATTTATTTAAACACTCTGAGCTTCAGTTAACAGTGTATATAATGTGACTGTAACATGTGTGATGTGTGTTGGAGAGGAGGGGTGGGTTATTTGGAATAGTCCTGAAATTATTTTATAAGACATAATTTATTTAATGTTATCACCTTTTATTTGTTTTCTTGGGAAGGTGAGGAGTGAAGCTATACCCAGGATATAAAGTATGTTAAAGATTAAAATAAACATTTAACTTTAGTAAAACAAATGTAAAAGACCTAGAGGGATCCAAGTAAAGGGAGTCCTGGAAATGTGTATTGAATATTTTTCTTTTATTTTAAAATTTTTCTTAAATATTTAAGAAGGAATTGTCAATTTAAATTAGTTTAAATATTTCATTTACACTGCTCTCTCAAAGCCTTCATTTAAGGGTTTCATTTACTTAAATGATTTTAACTTCAATATTCATTTGTATTAATAATAATTGTTCTTTATTATTCATTAATCATCTTTAAATCATCACATGCTTAATAGTAATTAATTTTAACTTGAACATAACATTAAAATTAAAGAATCCTCAGAGTACTAGTCCATTGTGTTACTCTTGGTGATCAAGGGAAAGGACTTTTGATCTCTTTTGTCATGTCTTATCAATAGATAGTCTGAAAGGTAGCTAATCAAACTGGGCATTAGAGAGAATAGGACTAAACAATAACAAAACACAGATCCACAACTGGGAACAAACAACTTGTATTACTTGAAAAAAGTTAAGAAAATACTGTATTGTCTCTTAATCTCAGCACTGTGTTCTTCATATGTTGTTTTTGTTGTTATTGTGTCACAACAGATATGAACACTGTGATATCCTTGTTAATCCTCGACACTCTTGAGCTCATTGATGCAGTCATTGTATTAATCCATCTTGTTGAAGCTCTTCCTCTCTTTCACTAACCCTTTCCAAGCATGGTGGCCCTCTACAAATAAGTCTCTCCTAAAAACATGCCCAAGGTATGTAAAAGAAAGCTTTACCATCCTTGCCTCTAAGGAACACTAAAGAAGTTACACCGTCTTCAAAACTTTTCTATTTCTTCTTTAGGTGTCCAGGGAATATCCGGTACTCTTTTCCAACACTACAATTCAAAGGCATTAATTCTCCTCCTGTCATCCTTGTTCATTGTCCAGCTCATGTGCATAGCAGGTGATTGAAAAAAACTGTGGCTTGACTCAGGCACACCTTAGTCTTTAAACTGACATCCTTACTCCAGGACTTTAGCAAGGTCCCTGACAGAAGAGCTATCTAATGCTGAATGACTCCAGATTTCCTGACTGCTAGTACCAAGACTGTTAAATGTGGATCTGAGCAAGATGAAATAATTGATAGCTTTAATCTTTTCTCCACTTAACATATAGCAACTATAACACACCAAAATACTGCTCTATTTTTCTAGTTGTTTTTGTTGACTGCCTTCAAATCAAGCACGACTCACAGTGATCCTATGACAAAAGGCCTGAAACCCCTCTACAACTATCGACATTTATCAAAGTTCATAGGGTTTCCGGAGGCATGTTATTTAGGAACAAATTCGCATGTTTGAAAAACACACATACATAGTTTGAATTTTATTAGACATGTAAAAATATGAAACTAAAACTAAGTTCCAGAAACCCTTTGCAGGGCCTCCATCTAGAAAAGGATCTCTTTAGCTTTCGAATTTTTTATTTCATCTCTTGCTCTTAAGATAACAGGAAGTACAAACAGCATAAAATACTAATGCTCCCTCAATTTTGTTTTAAAGAGGCATGAGCTACTATTTAATTGTTGTTGTTGTTAAGTGCCGTCGAGTCGCAGGCGACTCATAGTGACCCTATAAAGGAGCGTCCTCAACACTTGGGTGCCTTTCACCCTCTCTCCAGGTTCATAGGATTTCTGGAGGCAAGCTATTATGAAAGTGGATGCCACGCGTCCTTCCCAACTATTTGGTAGTGAAAATAAATTAAATAATCATAATCAAACTGAATAAAATTTCTACGAATGTTACTAAATTGAGTAATAAACATGGGACATATTATACTCTTAAAGATTAATAACAGCATAAGACATGACACATATATGCCATAAACTATATATATATCCTCATGTATAAAATGAGAATATTTGGTGCTCGGAAGATGGCGGAGGTGGAGAGCACAGTGTGAAGAGCCAGAGGGATAGCAGCCTGTGTAGAGAGGACACCAGAAAGTACTTTATGCTCCAAAGAGACTGACCATCACAACGTGACGCGAACAGTAGGATTTTGAATCAGAACTTTTGCTAATACATTATTTTAGAAGCTTTAAAAACCGCAGCCCTGCTTGCCTGCCCTGCAGTGGTCCCGCAGTGGTCCCACCACGGACCCAGCAAAAGCTGGAATCCACGAGCTGAGCTGAGCTGAGCTGCAGTGAGACTCACCTGAAAGGAAAAAGGTTAGTGGGGAAATCGGCTGAATTCTCTTGAGCCCACTAAAACCTGGAGGGTCTAAGGTGCGCGTGGACAATAGGAATTGAATCATAACTTTTGTCAAAACGTTTAAGTATTGGAACTGTGGGAACAAAGCCAGGCGGACTCGGCAAAAACCGGAAGCCACTAGATGAGCTTCTAAGAGACCCATTTGAAAGGAGAAAACTTAGTGGGGAAATTGGCTTATTTCGCTTAAGCTCCACTAAGACCTAGTGGGTCTGTTGCATGACGTGGACAGTAGAAATTTGAATCAGAACCTCGGCTGGAGTGGACTCAGAATGAGCTAATAGCCTCAGTTGCAATCCGGACCACTTTTCGGTTGCACTGCAGATCGGCAAATGCCGGAATTTGCAAGCCGAGCTTCTGAGGGACCCATTTGAAAGGGTTAACCTTTGGGGGGAAAGTGGCTGAATTTTCTAAAGCTCCACTAAGGCCCAGT
>NW_006399861.1:1796010-1796850 GCF_000299155.1 Elephantulus edwardii | reverse complement strand
ATAAGTAAAAAAACCTGAGAATATTTTTGTTAGGAAATTTAAATAGCATTAAATAAATATTTTAACACAACACCCAGTGAGCTCTCATACTTAGTGTTAGAATAAAGCAGAACAGGATAAAAAACTAATTGAACTGAAAGATGTTGTTTTTGTTATGTGCCATCTAGTCGCTTGCGACTCATAGTGACCCTATGTACAAGAGCCCTAAATGCTGTTCTATCCTGTGTCAATCTCGCTCTCTCAAACACATTCCTTCCCACCACTCCACTCACAGAATAGAGCCATCTGATGGAAGGTCTTCCTCTCCTGTGCCATCCCTCCACTTTCCCAAACATGATGTGCCTCTCCAAGGACCAGTCCCTCCTTGCAACATGCCCAGAGTATGTTAGATGAAGCTTCAGAATCCTTGACTCCAAGGAGCATGCTGGCTTCACCCTCTCCAGGGCAAATCTGTTCGTTATCCTAGCAGTCCAAAGTATATGCAACGCTCTTTTCCAGCACCATAGCTCAACCAAACTAAAAATTCACTACTGTGGTTTGGATTCTGATGCACAAAAGACAAAACAGGATTGCCCAAGATTCTGAAAGAAAAAGTAGAACTGAGGTCTTTGGTTTTGGGGTTTAAAATTTTTTTTTTTAGTTTTATATTAGTTTGTCTACAAAATTCATATACATTGTGTTTCACACTATTTGTCATTCACATTGTGTTTCATACAATCATCCCCAGGCATTGTTTTTTTTTTTTTTTGTTTTTTGTTTTTTGTTTTTTTTTATTGGGAAAAGCATATTGGGGGTACAAGGAGGTGAGGGTTGGGGGCAGAAGGGTGAGGATGGGCCAGG
>NW_006399861.1:1789852-1795302 GCF_000299155.1 Elephantulus edwardii | reverse complement strand
CTAGGTAACATTGGATACCCTAGGCATTCTTTTTTTTTTTTCTCCTTCACCACCCAGGAGTCAATCTGGGGACAATGGCACAAACTTGGGACTGAAGAGCTCACCCTGAGGGCTGCGACAGCTCACCCCAAGCCGAGGGCAGCCCGCCCTGGGCAGAGGGCCGCGATGGGCAGCCTGCCCCGGGCAGAGGGCCATGACGGCTCACCCCGAGCCGGCGGCCGAGGGCAGCCTGCTCCTGGCAGTGGGCTGAGGGAAGCCCACCCCTGGCAGAGGTCCGAGGTCATCCCGCCCGGGGCAGGGGCCTGCGACGGCTCGCCCTGAGCCGGGGGCCGAGGGCAGCCCGCCCCGAGCAGGGGCCCCAAGCATTGTGTTTTATAAAATTGATTACTATTGGACCTTGCCCATCATTATACCATATTTTCAGGTTGCTGCCGAATCTTTCGAATTTCCTTTCCTCCCTCTTTCAACCCACCAACATTGAGTTTTTCAGTCTGTAATTTTTTCAGGAAAAGATCATCTTTTTAAACTTCTGCCTCTTAGGTTGGCAGTAAGTAACTTTATATTGTGCCACTAAGTCTTTTTTTATATTGTCTTTATTATCTTTTAAATAATGTAAATAATCTTAAATAATGTTATATAAAAAGCATTATGGCTTTTAAAAAATTTATTGTTTGGGCATTCTGTAAAGAGGGACCGGTCCTTAGAGAGGGACATCGTGTTTGGGAGAGCGGAGAGATGGCACAGGAGAGGAAGACCCTCGATGAGATGGATTGATTCTGTGAGTGGGGTAACTGGGGTGGTGGGAGTGAGTGTGTTGGAGACAGTTTTGCACAGGCTAGAGCAGGGTTTAGGTTTCTTTTACATAGGGTCGCTATGAGTTGCAAGCCACTCGACCACACATAACAACAATCAAACTGCCTAATTTTCTCTGTTGCTTCTCCTATTATACCTGAAAAACTCTCGAGAGGCTTATACTTTTTTATCATGACATCTGGTGAGCATATCCAGGGCTGCATCTGTTAGCGGAAACGTGTCAATTGATATTCCTTCGATTCCTGGTTCTTTATTTTTTGCTAATGCCTTCAGTGAAGCTTGGACTTTATCCTTCATTACAATTGGATCTTGTTCATATGATAATTTCCAAAATTTTTCAGTGTTAACTAATTCTTTTTGGTACAGCCATTCTGTGTAATCCTTCTATCTTCCTTTGATGGTTTCCCGAAACATTCAAGAGAGTGTCCTAAGCACTCAAGGCTCGTGTTTTTCAGTTTTTTCAGCTTGAGAAATGCTGGGTGAGTTTTCACTTTTCACTCTCTGACTTGAGCTCTCAGCACATTTTGTTATACTATTTTGTCTTATTGAGCTGCCTTCCTATATCTTCCGTTCAGCTTTTTTTTTTTTCCTTCCGCATCTCTTCCTTTTTGTTTTGACTTCTCAACACTGTAATTCAGTCTCATTTTCTTTTTTTATGAGTTTTTTTTCTCTTTTTTCCTCCTTCCTTGAGATGACCATTTCTTCTCTTTATGGATCATATCTTTGCTGTCTTCTCACATTTCCTTTGGTCTTCAATCATTGTGTTTAATGCCTCAAACCTGTTCTTGAAATAATTCTTAAATTCAAGTGGGATAGACACAAGGTCATACATTATTAGTTCCTGTGCTAGTTTTGTGCTTTTCCAAATATTCTTTCAGCAAATATCGTCATTCTGGTTCCTGTGTAATCAATCAGATGAGGTCTATATGTAAAGTTGTCATTTGTGCTTTTTAGAAAACAAAAGTATTTGCTATGAATAAATCATTGAGAGCACTGTAGCCTTCGGTATGGAATTTATCTCAACATCAAGAAAACAAAAAAGATCCTTCATACAGGACCCAAAGTAAAAATTATAATAGATGGAGAAAGTATCAAACTTGTCAATTATTTCATCGTAATTAGATTAATAATCACTACTCTTGATACCAGCAGTCAGGAAATAAGGAGATGTATTGTAATGGGCATGTCTACTGTCATAGATCTCTCCAAAGTCCTGAAGAGCAATGATATTAGCTTGAAGACAAAGGTGTGCCTGATTCAGGCCATGGTCTTTTTAATCACCTTCTATGCATCAAAGAGCAGAAAAATGAATGAGAATGATAGATGTCTTTGACTTACGGAGCTGATGAAGAGTATTGAATATCCCATGGATTGCCAAAAGAACAAAAAGATATGTCCTGGAAAAGACATGGCCTGAGTGCTCCTTGGAATTAAGGATGATGAAGCTTTGTCTTTCATACTTTGGATATGCAGCTAGATGAAGCTATTCCTTAGAAAGGGATATCATTTTTGGAAAGATGGAGAGTCAACAAAGGAGAAGAAGACCCTCAATGAGATGGATTGACACAATGACTTCAGCAATGGCCTGTAGTGTGTCAGAGATGATGAGGATGGCACAGGACAGGGCAGAGTTCAGGCAGGCTGTTCATAAGGTCACTATGAGTTATACTTAACTTAATGGCACCTAACAACAACAAAAACAACATCCTGGCATCTGAGTTAGCATTCTCTAAGGCCAGTTGGATTGGGCCTTATTGCCATTCTCATGAAATCTGGAATATATTTTATTAATAAAGTGACTTGAATTTTAATCCCCTTTTATTGATATATGAAAAGCTTTTGCACCACAGTGAAAGCCATTTGTAGCATCATTTGAACAAGTACAGTAGAAGTGGTTCTATTTGCTGAGTGTTTACAAGGCATTGGGCTATGATTCTGAGTACTGTATCGATATTCTTCCATGTAATTCTCACAAGTAACCTGAGATGAGAATACAATGCCTATTTTAGAGAAGAACATGGCTCTAGCAAGCAGGAAATGGTAAAACTAGGATTTTGAACTCAAATTTCAAATCTTTTCCTTTTCCTTCAACAACAAATAATGGGAGACATTAAGCATGAAGGGAAGGGACTTCTGACATCATGGCCTATCCACTCTCCTTGCCTACCCAGAAGCATTATCCTTTCTGTAGTTCCTTTGTTCAGTCATTAGAAAGTGAGACTAAAATGGATCAGAGAAGACGTTATGTTTGTCAGACAGCCAAGTTTTTTTATTCTGTGCACTGTAATGTAAAGAACATTTTAATAAAAATATTTGGCAATCCATAAACGTTCTTGCCACATCTGACCTAACAGAAAATCCATTTCAAATAAGTACCTTGTTTGAGGAGAAAGAAGCCTGATTTTTGCAAATGAAAAACAAAACCAGGAAACAAGCAAATCTTTGGAAAACACTGTAGGATCTAGTTACTTAGCTTATCCAAGTCAAATGTCAAATGTCATTTCAGAGCTAGAGAGCAGATAGTAAAAAACTGTGAAAGGTCAAACATGAAAAGCTAACCCTGAAGTGAAAACCCTCCTTGTGAAATAAAGTAAGACTGATTGGCATCTGTTGACAGCAGCTGCATCCACCTAGCCTTTCTTCTTAACACATGGTTGTAGTTTGGTATTTTTATCACTCTAGGTGCCTGGATCTTCTCTTTCTGTCTAAAATGGAGGGACAAGTTATCTTTGTTTTTCCAGAATTTGAAGGAGTGGACTCCAGAATCCACTGTAGGGTATGAAAAGGAGATAGCAGAGAGCAGAACCGTAGAAATTCTGGAGAAGCTGTTCTCATACCCATTTGATGTGATTTATGGAGAATAATCTCCCATGGAGGACTGCTTTTCCCCTGTTGCGTACAAAGACTTACTCTGGCAGTTTTAATTTACACGCAAAACCGTTATTAGCAATCAAGTCTGATATGGCACAGTTGAAGAACTTTGCAGCTCAAAAAATATTGATAATTGGCCTTTGTTTTTCTACTATCATAAGGAGTTGGCTTCAACTCCATTCTCCTGATAAGAAAAGGGAAGAGGTTTTTCTAAGGACTTGACCTCTGACTTCAGTGTTTGTGTCACAAGTCCTGGTTGAACTTGATACTGTTGCACCCCTGCCATGGATGCATTTAGTTACTTCTATTCAAAAAAGCACTGCAGGAAAGTTTCAATGAAAGAACCAGCAGTGTCTCCTGGGACCAAGATGAACTGGGTTAAGATGAATTGGGTTAGGGCGCTGTTGCCTAAAAGGTTGTTTATTTCTTATGTTAAGTAAATATATCATTTTGTGAATGGAAAATATCCTGCAAAGTCTGAAAGAAGATGGTCCTTCCATTGGTGTATTGTTGTTGAGTATTGTCAAGTCAAAGCCAGCTCATATCTGACCTTCCAGTGGGTTTTCAAAGGCAGTAAATCACTCAGAAGGAGACAGCTTATCTTTATTCCATGGAGCACGTGGTGGATTTGAACCACAAGCCTTTGGGTTGGCAGTGTAACTTCCTAACCAGAGAACCTTTCATGAAAAACACCTTTTCCATCAAGGAGACCTGCCTGTCCCCTCACTATCAGGTCAAAATTCTCCTTCTCAAAGTAGTTCCTGTTTCAAGTTAGGACAGATTGAGAAGATGACCTCTGGGTGGTCAGCTCCTAAAATCAATATAGTAGATCACAGAGTCTGTAGGCCAGACTGGCTGACTATGTATGTACTTAGACCCTTCCACTTCTCAACAGAGCAGCTTCTATGTTTGTCACTTCACTTTCAAAATTACCAGTGTTAGGAATACTTCACAGAATTACTATAAAGGAAAAAAATGGGCTAATTTGTGTAACACGTGTAGAAGGGTGTTTGGTCTAGTACAGATTCCATCAAGTAGATTATAATTTAAAGTGACTGACTAGGTAGGCACAAGGGAGATCTTGTGGTCTAGTAGATAAGGAGTTGCAGAAGGTTTAAATCTGCCAGCTGCACAATGAGAGAAAGATGGACAATCTCTTTCCATTCACTTTATAGCCTCTAAAAACCCATTGAAGGGTCAACCACAGCTCAGTCAAAACTTGATGGCCATGAGTTTTTTAAAGAAATTTCTTGGCAAAAGAAGGGACTGCCTCACTCTCTGTCCTGGAATGTCTGGTGGATCCAAACTTTAATCTTTTGACTAGTAGTTGATTATCTTAAGCACAAAGTCACCAGCACATCTAAGAAAGTACTAGAATTTATAAAGTTTAGCTATAATGTTCACATATCAAAAATTTACAGAATCTTACAGGGCTTCCACAAGAAAAAGACTAATAACACAATTACAAAAACGGGCAAAAGACATGGAAAGAATTTTCACAGAAGAAGACATTCAGATGGCCAATAGACACATCAAGAAATGTTCCAAATCACTGGCAATAAGAGAGATGCAAATCAAAACCATAGTGAGATTCCATCTCATTCCAGTAGCAAAATTTAACAGGACAGCAAGTAATACATGTTGGAGAGGATGTGGCAAGATAGGAACTCTTATACATTGTTGGTGGGATTGTAAAATGGTACCACCACTCCAGAAGACAGTTTGGCATTTCTTCAAAAAGCTAAATGTAAAAATTCCATATGATC
>NW_006399861.1:1787301-1788545 GCF_000299155.1 Elephantulus edwardii | reverse complement strand
GAAATCAGTGAGATTGTTCTGTAGTTTCCACATTCTGTTTGGTTACCTTTGTTTGCGATAGGAACAAATATAGATCTCTTCCAGTCAGTTGGCCAAGTGGTTGTTCTCCAGATTTCTTGGAGATTTCTTGGAGATTGGAGTATACACAGAGAAAATGAAAACTGAGGTACAAATGGAGACTTGTACACCAATATTCATAGCAACATCATTCACTTTCACAAGAACATGGAAACAGCCCAAATGTCCAACCACGATCAAATGGATTGAGAAATTATGATGGTACATTCACATGATGGGATACTATGCAGCATTCAGGAGCAATGATTTTATAAATCACTACCTAACTTAGGAGAGACTGGAGAACATTATGCTAAGTGAATAAACTCAGTCCTTAAGGAAAACTAGTGTATAAAACCATTGTTGTAGAAATAGATAACTAGTAAAACATGTATGAGGACCTATGGGGGGTGTAAGCAGAGGGGTGAAGATGGGGGAGGGTCACACAATTTGATGGGTGGAGGGGGTGGGTTATGGAAATGGGAAAGATCAGATGTGAAAAACAATTATGTGAACTTTGCAAGTAAATCAGTAAAAACTTTAAAGAAATTATTAACAAAAACCAAAACAAAAACAAAATATAAAGAGTTTCTTCATTTTTTTAGAAGGCTGAGATTATAAGAAAGGCATAGGATAAGGCAATGTTTTGTTCTGCTGTACATTAGGTATGATTTGGAACCATTTGAGGTCATCTAACAATAAGTCAGTATATAATCAGTCTGACCCTTAGAAAAGAAAAAAAAAGAAGAAGTAAAATAAGACAACAAAAGAGGTATCTCTAGAATGATAGCCTGAGCAGGGCCTAGGTCGTCTGAGGAAGGAATGGCAGGGAGGTGCTACATATCTTTGGTAACTTTAGAGATTGGTAAGTTTTTAAAAAGTTACATATATAAGCAAACTGAAATAAGGAATTACTAGAGTTTACCTTGCCTGAGACCTACTGGCCTGGTGGAGAAAGAGTTGTGTTGCCAGTCCAAAGGCCATTCAAAATCCACCTTGGGGGATAGATGGGCAATCTCCTCCCAAGAGACTTACAACTTACTGGAGGGTCAGCTATGAGTTATTTCTAACTCAATAGCAATGAGAATTTTTTAAAATTATTATTAAATTTTATTAGTTTTAATGAACATTTACAGAGATTTTGGGTTCTCATTCATTCATTGTTGCACTGTTTTCTCTACCCTCCT
>NW_006399861.1:1758377-1786329 GCF_000299155.1 Elephantulus edwardii | reverse complement strand
CTGTCTACTGAAGTGGCCCAGCTTTCCACAGTGGAAGCAATTCTGACCTCCTTTATTACCTTTGCGTGGCACTGTATATGAGTAAGACTTCCTTTTCCTGACACAAGCACTGAACAGGATTAAGTATCTGTGAGTTGATTCAGAGCAGTTTTTGTTGTCCTAGTGCTTGCAACGAGTTCTTAGCAAAGGTTTGTGGAATGGATTACTGAATAAACACCTGAAAGCCCGGGCTGAATTTATTACAGAAATCTGACTTGACTAAGTTCAAAAATAGCCTTTAGAAAGAGTTTTATGGGTACAGCCAATACTGCATGCTCTTCCTTTTGCTGATTAGAAGTCTACAAAAAAATAATAATAATAGAACGTAAAGGTGGCTTTACCCAGTGAATGGGGCACCGGGGGCATGTGTGTCAGAGAGGGTGAGACTGCCTCAGGAAAGGGCAGGGTTCAGAATTGTGCATAGGGTCGCTATGAGTCACAGGAGACCCAATGGCACATTAACAACAACAACGTAAAAAACATTGAATATGGAGAGAAGTACAAATGTGTTTATACAGTCTCATTAAGAATCTTCTACATTTTTCTTGGAGTCAGCAAAAGAAACTCCTTTGGATGCTTAAGTAGATATCTAAACAAACTTTCTTTAGCAGATTTTCTTTGTTTTGTTTTGTTTTTCTTTTCTAAAATGAGATTGTAGTCAGTTGGCTACTAAAATAAATGTATGTATATATAGTAAATTTTATATATATATTCTACAGTAAATGATGTATGTGTGTAAAGTTCTGATAATATAGTCTTTAGAGAGTTGCACTGTTAACCCGAAGGTTGAGTTTCTCTGGCAGTTTTTTAGAATCCATGAGCTGCTCTGCAGGAAAAAGATGGGTAGCCTCCTTCCATGCTGCCTATAGCCTCAGAAACCTGCTGGCATGTCATATCTGAGTTGGAACAGATTCTATGGTAATGGATTTGAGGTCATTTTGGGTTGTTGTGGTTGTTGTTGTTTAAAGTTAAAAGACGATTTTGAAAGAAATCTTTCTGTATTGTGTTCATTGAAGCATATTTTTAGATGATAATATGATATCCACAAAAAATAAGCTGCGAAAATGGAGTACTTTATTTACAATCAATTTAGATAATAGACATTTAAGAGATAGAAAAGAGCTACATTTGAAAGTGAAAGATAGCAACAGCAGTCAAAGCAAACAATCAAAATCACAAACCAAAACACAACTGTGTGGCAAGCAAAAATGCATCTGAATAAGGATACCACAAAACAGCATCTTACATGACAAAGAAATAAAATTAAAATTGGAAAAAACTGCTAAGGTTCTCTTTTAAAAATAGTTTTCAGTTAACTGTTTTTGTTTTTTTTTTAAAAAAAATAAAAAACACAACATACTTCTTCAATAACCAAGGTAAGATCAAGAATTGGCAAGAGGACCATCAGTAAATATTTTCCGTTTTGATGGTCAAGAGGCCAATTCAAATATGTTATACAGGTAGGTACATAACCAACAAATGAGAAAACTAATTTCCACAACATTTTATTCATGAAAATAAAAATATAACAGTAATTGAATATAATATTTTAGAATATAAATTTACTAAGGAAGAGTAATCCCTTGATTGTATAAATTGTTAAGCGCTGAACTACCCAGAAGGTGGAGAGTTTGAACCTCCACAAAGGCACAAAGACAAGGCATAGTGATCTACACCAAAAAGGTTATACCATTGAAAGATCTATAATCTTTCTTTTTCTCTGAATACAGAAGGTAATCATTAATTATAATTGACTGGAGGGTACTGGGTGTGGTTTTTTTTTGGCTTTTTTAAATTTTGCATACAGTTTTACTTAACTGAAATTTTTCATTAGTGTCCCTTCTCATCAAACTAGTTGAAGTGTTTATATGTAAAAGTTATTCTTAGATTCTGTGTTGAATAGGCCATAGACAATTTTGCACTTTTTGATAGTTTTTGATTTGCAGGTAATAGTTGCTTTGACAAAGGCAGAAAAATTATTTCCATACAACAAGTAACAGTTCCTTACTAATAGCTTTCGTTGTTGTTAGCTGCTGCTTTATAATAGTTTGCTACTAGGTCTCAGTACTGGTAGAGGCACTAACTTTTTATTTTGGAGTCCAACAGGAAGTGGTACTTGATCTGTGCCAAAGGACACAGATTATAATCTTGAAAGTGAAGACAACTGGACACAGGAAGTGTAATGCGAGAGAAGCAAAGTCAAACACACAATTTATTTTAGAATGCATTTTAGAGCTAGGTAACAGAAAAATGACCATCTGGTGCCAGACAAAAAGGTAGGCTTCCTTTTGCAGAAATACTGGAGTGAGGCAGGACCTCTAGAAGCCAAGTAGCAGGGAGTTCGTAAAGTAAACTTGAGATTACTACTTTAGAAGAGTTTAAAACAATCTGTAAGTGATAACAAGCTCCCTCATACCAAAACTGACTCAGGACAAAGCAGTACAAGTTAAGAACATTCAATAAGGAAGGAGGAAGAAGAGAGTAGGAGTAGACAGTAGGATATTCTTTGGGTCAATGGTAATGAGCATTATCTGTTCCTTAGTTAAGAAGAAACTAAAGAAACAAATCAGCCACTAATTATCATCATCATAATTAATAAAATAAATTAACAAAATAATAATCAGCCTCTACCCCTCCACCTTGAGTCTTGGTAATACTGTTCCTTTTCCAGGTCGCCATCCGGATTTCACATGAGCGCCTGCTTTTTTTAGGGGCTTATTTCTTCAATTGCTTTTTCTGCCACAGATGGAAATAGTAACTTTAACTTAGAGCCCACCTTAACCTCAGTCAAGTGTTCCTTATCCCAGGCATACCAGTTTTTTCCCTTTTAATTACATGGTGAGGTGAAGGCAGAGTCTATGTAATGTCTCAAAAGAAAGGCCCAGAAATCTAATAAAATAAAAATTTGTTACTCATTTAAAACTCTGTTGAATTTCATTTTACCCTAACATATAGGCAGTGTCTGTTATTTGCAATGGAGTGTATTACCAATTTTTATTAGTATCTGATCTATGGGTACTATCATACTGTGAAAGCCTAGAGCATTCACATTGCAAGAATTTTTAATAAGGTTTCTTGAGAAAGTGTTGCTCTCTGCACATTCGTTGTAATACTTTGCCATATGTAATAGCCCCCACAAATTGAGATACTTGGGAGTAAACTTAACTATTTTTGTTGTTGTTAGGTGCTGTCGAGTCGTAGACAACTCATAGAGACCCTATGAACAAAACGCCTAAGCACTGTTCATAGAGTTTCTGGAGGCAAGCCATTTCGGAAGTGGATGCCGCTCCTGCTTCCAGGCTTGTTTTAGTCAGAAAGCTCCAGCCAACACTGTCCACCATGGTACAAACTTAACTACAGGATAAGAAAAAAAACTAAAACAAAACAAACAAACAAACAAAAAAAACCACACACACACACACAAACCAACAACAACAACAACAAAACTTTATAAAGGAAGTTATAAAATATCACTCTAAGAAATAATAAAAATCATAAATAAATGGGAAAATGTTCCCTGTTCATGGATTATGTTGTATGGTATCTAGTCACCTGCGACTCCTAGGGATCCTATGTACAATAGCTGTGAGCTCTGCCCTAGCCTGAGCCAGTCTTACTAACTCAGAAACATCTTTACTCATTACTTCAGTTACTGTGTCAATCCATCTCATATAGGGTCTTGCTACAGTGTAACTCTACCTTTCTAAGAATGATGTCTTCCTCCAAAGCTTTCTTCTTCCCACGTGCCCAAAATATGTAAGCCAGAGCTTCAAAATCCTTTCTTTCAAGGAAAAACCTGGTTACGTTCTCTCCAATACAGTCTATTTGTTCTCTTGACAGTATATAGTATGTTCAGTACTCTTCTCCAATACCATAACTCAAAGTAATCAATCTTTCTTCTGTCATCTTTAGTCATTATCCCCTCTCTGACATATAGAAAGTAACTGTTTAAGACCATGTTCTGGATCTGCTGCACATGATTGCACTTTAGCACTTTTGAGAGGTCCCTGAAAGCAGACTTTCCCAACACAATTAGCTTGAGAAGAATGGGAATCCCAGAACAATTGATCATGTTGAGTGAAACCAATACTTGGACCAGGAGACAGTCATCAGAACAGAGCAAGGAAACACCGAATGGTTCAAAATCTGAAAGGGTGTATGCCAGGGATGTGTTCTACCTCCATACATTTTCAATCTATATGTGGAAAAGATCATCCAGGAGGCTGAGCTCCATGAGGGGGACTGTGGTATCAGGATTGGAGGAAGACTCATTAACAAACTTTGTTGTGCAGATGACACAAACTTGCTTGCTAAAACTGAGAAGGACCTGAAGTGCTTGTTGCAGAAAGTCGAGAACTGCAGCTTTCAATATGAACTGAAGCTCAAGATCAAGAAAACAAATTCTTACCACTGCACCAATTGGCAGCTTCATGATAGATAGTGAAGAGACTGAAATTGTTAACAGCTTCAGCTTGCTTGGCTCCACAATCAACACTCTTGGTACCAGCAGTCAGGAAATCAAAAGATGAATTATATTGGGAAAATCTACTGTCAGGAACCTCTCCAGAGTACTGAAGAGCAATGATGTCAGTCTAGAGACTAAGGTGCACCTGATCCAGGCCATGGATTTTGCAATTACTGCTATGCATCAGAAAGCTGGACAATAAGTACGAATAATAGAAGGAGAGTTGATGCCTTCGAGTTGTGGGACTGGTTAGGAGTATTGGAATATACCATGAACTGCTAGAACACAAACCAGGCTGCTCCTTGGAGGCATGGATTCTGAAGCCCTGTCTGACATACTTTAGGCATGTTGCAAAGAGGGACCAGTCCTTAGAGAGAAGACCATCATGCTTGGTAGGGTGGAAGGAGGGAAAAACCCTCTATTAGATAGATTGACTCAGTGACAGGGGTAAGGGACTTTGTCAGAGACAATAAGGTGGGCTCAGGCATTGAGAGCTGTTGTACATAGGGTCATTATGAGTTGCAAGTGACTCAATGGCACATAACAACAACAGCAACAATTAGATAATGAACGCATAGTTAATTAAATGAAAGGGAAAGCTAAAATAAAAAGAAGCAAGTTCATTTTTTTCAAATTAAATATTAACAAACATAGGTATTGGTTCTAAACAAAATTAAAGGCACCTAACAAGCTTGAACTTTTTTATTTTCATCATTATTTATGATTAAATTTCTCTTTATTTTTTTATTTCAGGATAAAAGGAAAGCTGAATATGTAATAATGCTTGTTTTAACAAAATATATGCTTTCTGATTCTGTCCACTGAGCAAAGACTAGCTTTAAAAAAAACTGTAAAAATAGCATTTTATTGAAGAAAGTTTTATTTCTAGTTTTTAAAACACAGAAATATGATTTCTATTGCATATTTTTTATCTATAACTCTGGACCCCAAAATATATGTTAAGCATTTTTTTTTCGTGTGTGGCAGTCATGTATTCATTCAAAAAGTAAGTTTGTATAAATATTGTAGACTTTTTCCTATCTTCTATGCCCTCAGGCCAACACATTCTTTTGAAGAACACAGCAAACAAATTTAGATTGTCCTATCAAGCTGCTGGTTTTTGAATCTCAGTGTGATCTTGGGTGAGTGTGGAAAGTTTCTTTGTATATTCCCAGCATTAATTTCCACAGTTGTAAAATGAGGCTAATAAAGTCTCTGCTTCCTTAGAAAGAGCTTTGGTGGGACAATGGTTAAATTCTTGGCTATTAATGGAAAGATAATCAATTCACACCTACTCAGTGGTTCTGGGGCAGAAAAGATGTGTGACCTGCTCCCATGGGGAAAAATAACCCCTAATGGCATTTCTGTTATCACATGAGATCACTATGAATCAGAATAAATTCAAAGGCACACAACAGTAACCTCCTTGGGACTTTGTGAGCACTAAGGTGAGTCCTTGTTGTGTGTACTCTAGCTGGAACCAACTCATAGTTGACTCTTCAGTGGATTTTCAGAAGTACTTAATCACAAGGAAGGACATTGCGCATCTTTTTTGGATGTGATTCTAAGAAAAAACCCTTGGATTAACAGCAGAGCTTATTACCATTAGAGCACTAAAACTCCCTGAATTAAGTTCTAATAGACAGGGAGCTTAGTTCCTAGTAGTGGTAAGAGGCTGCATTGTAATCATAAAGGCATGTGGTTCGAATCAGCCAGCAACTCTGCTAGAGAAAGATAGGCAATCTTCTATGCGTTAATTTTGACTCAATGGTGCACAACAAGATAGCACAGAACAACAACAATACGTAGTATTGTAGGGATCTCTGGCAGCCTAGACATAAGAAGCTGTGCTGCAAAGGCATGCTTTTGGAAGCCATCAGCTTCTTTGTTAGAGAAGGATGGGCAAGCTCCCCCCGTGAGATTTACTGCCTCTGAAAACCTAATGGAGCATCAGCTATGGGTCAGGTAAGACTCAATGGCGCACAAACTATTATGACAAACATAATATTGTTGTTGTCAGATGCAATGGAATCGTCTGCAGCTCCTAGTGATCCTATTAATAATGGTTCTGAACCTTACCCTATCTTGTGCTATCCTCATCTTTTCTGATATACTTAAGCCCATTGAGTACATAGTACAGTTTCAATAAATGTCAATTTTTTGTATAATTAGTTATTCTAGTTCAATTTAGAAGAGCTCTAGTGGCCTAGTGAAAAAAAGCTGCCCTGCAATCTTAAAGGCACATGGTTTGGGTCTGCCAACTGATCCAAGGGAGAAGGATGGGCAATCTCCTCCCACTGCCTCTGAAAACCTGCTGGAAATTAGCTATGGGTTGGTTCTGACTCTATGGTACACAACAACAACAACAATTCAATTTAAATATGATATTGATCATATTGCCAAGATTACCTTGGATATTAAGTGTACACACGTCTAAACAAATTCATTTGCAAATATTTATCAATACTCAACTCTGTGCTAGGCATTACTGTGAGTAATGGAGAAATAACATGGAGGATGTGGATAAATATATATGATCTCAGTGTTATTCTCATTCTGGTAGAAGAAGAAGAAAGCAGAGGATAAATAAATAAAAATATGATTGATTACAAATAAATTATATGCCATATAATGATAAATGCTTTGGGAAAACAGATGGAGGAGGAATAGAAATTTAATATAAACTGGATGATCAGGAAGTCTTCAAGGCTGGAGTGGCCTTTTCTTCTACAGAATTGAGAAGCCTGGGCTAGTCTTGCCAGATTTAGCAAATAAACACATAGGCTCTTCAGTTAAATTCAACTGCATATCCTGTATTTTCTCTGGCATCCAGGCTTGGGATATGGAATAACGAGAGAGCCCAGGTTTCCTTATGAGACTAACCCAAAAGGAACAAATGACAAGTGAGTTTTATTATAAATTTCCATAGCATCTGGGGAAGAAGTAATAGTGCTCTAGGGGTCTCTGCAACGGAAGGTACTGCAACCCTACACCTTGTCCTGAGCAGTGAGAGTTGGGGTTCCTATGGGCCTACCTGGATGTGAGAAAGTGAAAAGCAGAACACAAGACACTGAGGCTTCCTCTTGACTTCTAGTATTTGTTTCTTATGATCTTACAAAGCTAAACTGGAATATTTCAGGTAATGCATCCCTCAGGAAGTAGACCCTGAAATGTTTAATGAGTTGCTCAATATTATGAAGAGAGTGCCTCTTTGAACCAGGATATTGATTTAAGTGTTCAAAAGGTCAGTGAGCTGTAAGGGAGAAAAAAAAAAAATCTGTATGACTTTCCATGATCTCCCCCAAACCCCTGTAATTTTCCCCTATTGATGATTTCAACACTGGGTAGAGGACCTTTCTGTCATATAATGTGAATTTCTTTCCAATAATCATTGCTGTTCTTTCTTCTGTAACAAGTGGAAGCTTGACTCCTACTTGGCTCTGTGGTAGTACTGATAGCTGCAAGCAATTGAAAGCTCACTTGAGCATGAAGGTATTTTTTTTTTAATTCACTTGATTCATTCATATAAGTCCAGTTACTATAAAAGGGTCTATTACGTAGATTGTTTGTTGTTGTATGCCACAGAGTCAGGACTAACTTACAGCTTACCTCCTGCAGGCTTTCAAATGCTGTAAATTGCATAGAAGATTGTTTGCATTGGCAATGTAACCCTTATGCTGTGGTCCACCAGATCACATACATAGGTGTCATCTTTAGATTTATGATCTGATTAATGAATCTTATTGCCATCGAGTCAAAATAAACTCAAGAGTGGCTCCTACAGTGGATTTTCAGAGGCTGTATATCAAGTAGCTGGCAATTACTGATCTTTTCCCCTCTGAGCCACTGGTTAATTCAACTGGTGTGTTAACCACTAATGGGTTAGCAGTAATTCCTTACAGACTATGCCACCAAAAGTCTGTGATTAATGAAAAATAGTCTGCAAATCTGGCAAATTTTCTTAAAATCAAACCTGACTTTAGTTAAATCACTTTGAAATTGTGTTTACTTGAAGCACATATATACCAACCATAAAACTGGTCATAGGGATCCTCAGAGATACTAAAATGTGTATGTCATTGTGGTTCAACTATGCAGAAGAAAGATGGGCGGTCTCTTCCTATGTGATTTACTGCCTCTGAAAACCTTCTAGAGGGTCAGCTATGAGTCAGTTCCAATTCCAGGGTCTAGCACAACAATGACCATGGTGATTCAGAGTATGAGGCCAGAGCCTAATGGCTGAGTTAATGCTTCTATCACAGCATTCTAGCTATGCCACTTTCTCATATCACTGCTCTCCTATTTTGCCTTCTATGAAATGAGAACAGATATATTAGACTAGTATTTTCTCATAAAATTATTGAATTAAGTTGAAATAGTGGAGTACTTTGACCAGTACTTATAATAATTTTTATATTTTAATGAATGTTTATAGAGAACTTGAATTTTCACTCATTCATTGTTGCATATTTCCTTCCCTGCCCACCCCTTCCCCCAGTTTGCTTTTTTCTTTAAAAAGAAAAAAAAATTAATTGTTATACAACACTCCCCTCCCCAGTCCACTTTACTACACAGCTCTTGTCATGCAAATAATACCTAATCATATATTCCTTTTAAACAGTCCTCTCCCTCATATGTTTCAATTCAGTGTACGTTATTTATCCTCCTTTTTCTTAGTTTCCCCCCAATGCCAAAGGCAGTCCTGTTTTATAACAGTGGTATTATGCTATATTTGTCCTTTTGTGACTGAGATATTTCACTCAGCATAATGTCCTCCAGGGTCATCCATTTTGTATATAACATTTCATGAGTTCCTTGTTGTAATAATTTTTTAAAGCAGTAAAATGTTGTTTTTATGTGCTGTCAAATTGTTAGCTTTGAATATTTCCCTTTTTATCCCTAATGCAATACCTAGCACATCACTGCTCTCTAAAGACTGTCCAGTGACTACATAAAGTTTATTTATATTGGCTCTAGTGGCCTAATGGATAAGGATGTGTGCTGCAAGAACTTTGAATCCATCAGCTATAGAGATATCAATGGGCAATCTCTTCCCATGCAATTGACAACCTCTGAAAATGTGTAGGGCCAGCTATGTGTCAGTTTCAACTCAATGACACAGAATAACAACAACAGCAACAATACCTGACACATCACTTGTGCTCTGTAAAGTCTGTCCAGTTTCTACATAAAATTTATATACAAGAAAAAGAAATTATTTATTTTAATATTTAAAATCATATTAAAGATGCTACAAATAAGTATAATTGGCAGCTTGACAGCATCATGATAAATAAAGAAGAGTTTGAGATTGCTAACAGTTTCGGTTTCCGTGGCTCCACAATCAACACTCTTGGCACCAGAATACAAGAAATCAAAAAACAAACTGTACTGGGAAAGTCTGCTGTCAGAAACTTCTCCAGAGTACTGAGTAGCAACAATATCATTCTAGAGACTAAGGCTCACCTGATCCAAGCCATTGTCTTAACAATTACTTGCTATACATCAGAGAGCTGGACAATGACCAAGAATGATAGAAGAACTGATGGCTTTGAGTTGTGGTGTTGGAGAAGAGTATTGGACATACCATGGACAGACAGGGATTTTGAAGCTCCATCTCACATACTTTGGGCACATGACCGGGGGGACCTGTCCTTGGAGAAGGACATTATTCTTGGAAGAAGGAGGGACAGCACACGAGATGAAGACCCCAGCAGTAACTGGGGCCATAGGGGTAGGTGTGGTGGAGACAGTGAGAGTGAGGTTGGCTCAGGATAAGGCAGAGTTCAGAGCTGTTGGGGAGAGTTGTGATGAGTCGCAATTGACTTGACTACATATAATAACAACTAGTCGTTAAGGGAACTGTGGTGACCTAGTGATTCAAAGGTACGTGATACCAGCTGCTCCATGTGAGAGCTGATTTTTTTAAGAGATGAATAACTAATTTTTTTTATTAGCTTCTCTCAGGACCTTGAGAGGAAAACCCCAAGCACATTTACATGAGAGGAGGCTGTGCCTTCCTTTTACGTGTGGCTTTTGACAAACGTTTTCACTGAATCCAAAGAATATACAGTGGTGAGTGAGGCAGTGGAGGAGCATCTCAAGATAGGTGTCTGTACCATTTCTCCTTTCCACCTATGTTTGTCTACGCATAAAGTATATTCTAGAAGTGATTCCATTTTTAATCTACCACAATCTGGCTTGATTTCTCCAAAATATTCGTTTGAGCTAATAACGGATATCTTTCTTAAGAATCAAGCCTAATGACCCCTTCTCCACCTTTGCCTTGTTTTCAGAGTTCTTTCTGGTATGTCATCTTTCTGGCCTTTGTGAAATTTACAGCATTTCGGAAGTCTGTGAGTTGGCCCCTCCTTGTTTACCTTTTCTTTCTCTGAATTTTCCTTCTCACTTCTCCACCATGGTTCTTCTTCCTTTGTTTCTCTCATAAATGTTATGGTTATTACACTTCTGTGTTTTGTCTTCTTCTTATTATTTAATCATCACAGATCCAATGTTTTGTAGTTTCCTTCAGTAAATAGTGTAGTAGACTGAATAATAATCCCACAAGATATCAGATTCTGGTTCTTAGAATCTGCCTTCCATGGTTTTTGAAGGGTCTTTGTAGACAAGAAGGGAGCTCTGGTGGACTAGTCAGTAAAGAGTTGCACTAACAACCCAAGACCAAGTTGTTCAAATCCATCAATTGCCCTTAAGGATAAAGTTGGGCAATTTTCTCCTGTGTGATTTATAACATCTGAAAACCCACTATAGTCAGCAGTGAGTTAGTTCTGACTCAATGGCAATAAAGTCGAGTTTGTAGATATGACAAAATGAGTTGGGGAAGTTATTTTGGATTTTCGAGATGGGTCCTGCATGTTATTACATGTACTTTTAAAAGAGAAAGGCAGAGAAAGTCTTAGCACAGAAGTGGAGACGAGAGAGAGAAATGACGTCACAGTGAACTAGAAAATACAGAAATGCATTCTTTACTCTATTACTCCCTAACGTCTGGAAGGTCAGGCACTGCTGACCTTGGTTTCAGAGTAGTGAAACTGGTTATAGATTTCTGTCCTCAAAACCTCTGAGAATATTAATTTCTACTATTTTAAAACAACAAGTTTGTGGATATCTATTGCATCAGTCATAGGAAACTAATACAAACCATAAATCTATCTTTAATTACTTACTCTTTTCTAAATTCCAAATCCACAGGACTTAATGCTTGTTGGGCTTCTCCACTCAGATTCCCTATACAGCATTTACAGCTATTGTTATTGAGCACTTAGAATATTCTAGAGACCTTTAGAAATATTACCTCATTCAATACTTATTCCCACCCTAGGAGGTAGATATATTATGTGTCGTTCAGTCACCTATGACCCATAGCAACCCTACGTACAGCAGCTCTGAACCCTGCCCTGTCCTAGGCCAGTTTCACTAATTCTAACCAATCCCCATTGCCCCAGGTACTGTTATCAATCCATTTAATCTGGGGTCTTTGTCTTCTGCACTGTCCTTCCACCCTTCGGAGTACAATGTCCTTCTCCAAAGACTAATCTCTCCTGGCCATGTGCCCAAAGTATGTGAGAAGAAGCTTCAAAATCCTAGCCTCCATGGAAAGACTTGATTTCATACTCTCCAGTAGAGACCTATTTGTTATCCTAGCAGTCCATGGTATTTTCAAGACTCTTCTCCAGCACCACAATTCAAAGGCATCAATTCTTTTGTCATCCTTAGTCTAGTTCTCTGAAGCATACCAAGTAACTGCGAAGTGCATCTTAGTTGCTAGACTGACATTGTTGCTCTTCAGTACTCTGGAGAGGTCCCTGATAGCATATTTTTCCAATACAATTCATCTTTTGATTTCCTATTGGTGTTAAAAGTGTTGATTGTGGCACCAAGCAAGCTGTACTTGTAATTACCTCAGTCTCTTCTTTATCTATCATGGTGCTGCCAATTGGCCCAGTGGTGAGAATCTTTGTCTTTTTTTTTTTTTAAATCTTTGTCTTTTTTACATTAAGCTTCAATCCATATTGAAGACTATAGTTCTTGACCTTCTGCAGCAAGCACTTCAGGTCTTAAGTTTCAGCAAGCAAGGTTGGGTCATTTGCATAATGTAGGATGTTCATCAGTCTTCCTCCACTCCTGATGCCACATTTCTCCTCATAAAGCCCTTCTTCCTGAATGATCTGTTCTTCATATAGATTGAAAGGTACGGAGATGGGATGCATCCCTGATGCACTCCTCTCCTGATTTTGAACCATGCAATGTTTCCTAGCTCTGTTCTGAGGACTGTCTCCTGGTCCAAGTGAAGGTTTCACATAAACAAATCAAATGTTCTGGGATTCCCATTTTCCTTAAGGTTAGCCACAATTTGTTGTCATCTACACAGTCAAATGTCTTTGCATAGTCAATGAAACACAGATGGATATTCCTCTGATACTCTATATTTCCTAACAAGATCTATCTGACTTAAACAATAATGTCTCTAGTGACTTAACCTCTTCTAAACCCAGCTTCTATTTCTGGTAGTTCTCTGTCAATGTACTATTCCAATAATTTCTGGATAATCTTTCACGGGTTTTCGCTAGTGTTTGATATTAGTGGTATTGTTTGATAATTTCCACACTCTTTTGGGTCTCCCACCCCCTTTTTTTGAATGGGAATAAATATGGCTCTCCTCAAGTCAGCTGACCAGGTAGTTATCATCGAGATTTCTTGTCACAACTTTGTGAGCATATCCAGGGCAGAATCTGTTTGTTGAAATACATCAATTGGTATCCCATCAATTTCTGGGGCTTTATTTTTTGCCCCATCCTTCAGAGCTATCTGAACTTTTTCCTTTATCACAACTGCTTCTTGATCATTACCTCTTGATCTTGGACTTACGGTAGTCTGGCTTAAAGCTAAGCTTTAAAAACAATTTTGTTTTCAAAAACCACAACTATCTGGATTGCAACTCCTGATGGTTCCAAAATCATTCAAACTCACGGTGATTTTATGAACAGCATTTCATGGGACCCCATGATTGTGATCCTTTGGAAGCAGATCACCAGGTCTATCTTCTAAGGTGCCTCTGACAAGGTTCTTATTGCTTAGATTTTGGTTAGTAGTAGAGTGTTCAACCGTTTGCACTTAGCCTAGGACTCCAAAAATGATAATGTCATTCTGTCTTAAATCTGATTTCTCAGGATGCTTAAGAGTTTGTAGATACCAGATAGCAGATCCTTTTCGCTATTCCCAGCAATGATTTTCTGTTTTGTTCACAGTGTGAAACAAAATGTACACAAATTTTGTATGCAAAACCAATATAAATAATAAAAAAAAAAGTTACTGGGGGAAAGAGAAAAACAAAACATCTGAGACTAGAACTGCCCAAATCACACATGATTGTATATTTTACATCTGGAATAAGCCCAGAGCCAGTATGAATTCGGTTGCCTCCTCAACGCCTAATGTTTATTGACAGTCCTGTTGCCATGGTCACTTTCTCAGAGCCTTGAGGTAAAGTGGAAATGCTAAGACTGAACTTCCTCCCAAGTTATGTTTTTTCATGGAGAATTCCTGGATGTTTCCCTTTTTGGTTCATTTCTTATTATTTTGACTTGAAATACAGATGATGATAATAATAATAATAATTATAATATTTTAATAACTTATTAGGTCATAGGTAGCATATTTATATGCTGTTTCAGTTAATCTTTTTCATAAATCTGCAGAGAAAGTATTGCCACTGCCATTTTACAGATAAGAAACTGAGGTTTGAAGATACTAATGGATTTATGCAAGCTCATAGAATTAATGGTGGTCTAGAGTCAGGAGTCGAAGGTGTATAGACAATTTGGATTCTTAAATGTGATAACAAAAAATTTCTAGTCACACTCTAAATTCCATCTTGTGCTTCCTTGGGCAGAACCAAGAAAAGGTGAGTAGAGAATCAAGATCTTCATAATTCAGGAAGGGGTCAGCTCTTGTTCCTTCTCCATGCTCAAGCAGCCTAATATTGTGATTTTTGCCTAAGAGATTGTCTTGTGCTTGCATACAATGGGTTGTCAGTAAGAATAGTACTACATACTTTTATTTTTTAAAATTTAGGTTGTTTATTTTTCATTTCAATGAACATCTACAGAGATTTTGGGATTCCATTCATTCATTGTTGCACCCTTCTCCCCACACAAGCCCCTCCCCCCTCCCCCCCCATTTGCTCCTCTCCTTGAAAAGCAAAAGAAAAACTCCCTCATTGGTACACAATCCCCCCCGCACCTCCCCCCACCCCCTACCCCCAAATATAATCCACTCTGCAACCCTCATTGCATACTCCTACGATAAAAATAATGCCCTAAAATATAATACTTTTAGACTATTCTCTCCCCCATAGACTTCAATGCCGTAAACATATTTCATAATATATCCTTAAGTCTTCATAGGTTACCAAGTGCTTCTGCATAAAAGAACTCCTTCTCTATGTGCAGGAGAGTAGAACCTTCTTAATCTTTAGAATATTCTTCACCAACAACATAATTCAGAAAAGCATCAACTATTCCTCAGCAGTCTTCATTTGTTGATCAGTTTTTTCATGCCTATGATGGTTTCTTTTTAACACTTTAAAAAAGTCTCTTGCTCAGATTTGTCCAATACAATTTCTAGACTACTGACACGATAGGCATTGATGATGGATCAAAAAAATCCTGGTTTTATTTTTTTACTCTGTCTTTAAATAATAGCATCCTTTTATTACAAATGACGGTCTCGTCACTTACAGGATACCAAATGTATTATGCTTTTTTTTTTAATATTTCAAGGCTGAAATCTTTAGCAACTTCAATTTTGTCTACATTTACATGATGTTGTTTATCAGTTTGGTTGTAAAAATATTCATTTTCTTCACATTTGGGTCAATATACACTTTGACTTTCATCAGTAAATGCTGCAAGTCTTTGTTTTCAGCAAGCAGATTGTGTCATTTGCACATCACAGGTTGTTGATGCTGTTGTTGTTGTTATGTGCCCTTGGATTGAAACCAAGTAATAGCTGCTACTCCAACTGGTTTTCAGAAGCTGTAAGTTACTTGAAGCAGCTGGTAGGTTTGAGTCACCTTTAAACTGGAAGTGAACAGAAAAATTCACTAGTAGCCCACCAGAGTCTTCTTCTAATGTTACGTCCTTCTTCATATAATCTAGATTATTGGATTATTTGTTCAATAAAATAGTCTCCAAATAGTTAATTAATACATTGTTTTTCTAGATTTTGTACAATTTGTGATTTTCTCCCAGCTTTTTATGGCAATCATTTTCTTCTAATTAAATTCTCTAAATGTTAACACTTGTATGTATTATTTGATGGAGCCCTGGTGACATAGTGCATAATTTGTGTCAGACAGGTCAATGAAAGCTTGGGTTTCAACTCCACCAGGCACTCCAAAGGAGAAAAATGGACTGTCTCCTCTTATAAAGAGTTACAATCTCAGAAGCACAATGGAGGGTGGATATGAATTTGAATCCATTTAATGGTGTAGAAAGATAGATCTATCATTTATTATTTTCTTTAAGAACATCCCTCTCTGCATTACACAAGCACCAAGTATCTCAAGTTCTGCACTAAAAAGTCATGATGGTGATTGAGAATGCACCAAGCGAATGGTTAGTGGCAAGCAGAAGGTGGAAGAAAGCGGGCTTCATGGGACTGCCAGAAGAGTGGTTTGTGAAAGGGAATAAGGACTTTCTAGTTCTGGTGTGAGCAACCAGGTTTTATTCACTGGTTGGGCCCCACGCCTAACTCACATTATCATACCTTTTTCAACAAGTTCAATGTGGTGAACTGGCAGCTGTCATCACTCCATAGAAGTAAAGCTTCCCACTAACTCTTCTACTATGTCTCTTCGCCACATCTTGTGGGGGTCTGAAATATTAGAATCTGAGACACATTCTTCTGGGGTTGGAAAGTTTCTCAGTTTCCAAGATTTACATTATTAAAAGCAAATGTTCTTACAAACTATTTCATCCTAAATCAGCTTTAAGTATCCCTCAGTCCCTGTAGCTTAGGAGATATTTATGAGGATGGTCATGACGATCAAATGATTTGTAAACATTTGCTCTGCACATTAATGTACTTGGTCTCCTTCCTCACAGCAAAGGAGAAAAGTGAAATTTAGAGGGGCTGTGGAACTTTTAATCAAGATTTTAGAGATTCTGGCATAAAAAAGGGGTTAAATGACAAATCAAAAGGCAAGAGTATTGAAAATTTCAAACATTTCACAGGCCTTATACCAACCCTGCCATTTACTGCTTTTCACAACTCTAGTAAAATGCTGATTATGATTTCTCCTAATCACAAAGAGCAGGGTGGAGGACACTGTACATAATGTAGGTAATGGAAAAAGTAGCCCCTGGGCAATGAAATCATGCTCACCCAACATGAGGAACATAATTGGAATTAAAAGCCAAGCAACACTTAGATTTTATCGAAAATCAAATACATAGAAAGAGTTTTCAAGCTGGATTTCAGAAAAGTTTTTTGTTGTTGTTTTATTTTACAGGGCTGATAACTCTAATTTTAACCCCAGATGTAAATATCAGAATTTTCGTTTTAACAGGATCCCCAGGTGATTCTTATGAACAGAAAACTTGTTTAAGTTAATGTATCTAAGATAGAAATGCAGATTCTCAGCAGGGAGTCAAACCAGAATGAACAGGTTTGAAGCCTTGTTTTCAAGACAACTAGAAGGAGATGGTTAGATATTAAGTGCTCAAAGGTTTGAAGTGTTTAGGTTTTGCAATGGTGTGTGTGGTTTGGAAGATTTCCAGCAGAGAAAATTATTTTCTTTAACAGGAGCGTTCTCTGCAATATTTTCTTTGCTGAAATAATGTGATCCTTAATGACGTCTTCTATGACCCAGACTTTAAATAGATCTATTATTTCAGCTGACCTCATTCTTATTAGGTTTTTACAGGTCAGCAATGAACTATCAACAGCTTCCTGATAATTAATCCTACTGACTGAAAGTACTGTTAGCCTGTTAGTCTTATCTATGCTAAGAGGAAGCTTTTGTGTGTACCAGACTTCCTCTGTGAAAAGCAAAAGATCAAACTGAAATGCTCCAGAAAGCGTCCAACATGGTGAGACTTGAGAATGAAGAAGCAAATTGAAGATGTTGATGTCATCTTCAGCTCCTTACTTGTTGATGTTCCATGTTCATCTAGCACCAGGATAACTTTCTAATAAAGTCAGCCACACAGTTAATGGCTTTTCGGGTGACTTTATCAAAGTATATGAATAAGCAGCTGAGGTATTTACTTGGGTGGTCTGATTTGAGAAGCAATGGGGAAGGCGTTCCAAGTAGCAATCAGATTAGTTCTCACTGGTGTTCATTTTCTACTATTAGAAACTCATACTTTTGACTCCCAAGTTTTAAAGAACATAAGCATAGTGGCAGGAAGCTGTGCTTTAATCCTGGAAGCATGCAGTCCAAGGCCACCAGCTAGCTGCTCCACAGGAGAAGGATGGATAATCTCTTCCCATGGGATTAACTGCCTCTGAAAACCCACCAGAGGATCAGCTACGAATGGGTTCTGACTTGACGGAACACAAAAATAACTGTTAAAAAAAGAGAGCTCTAGTGGTCTAGTGGCATGAACCTGCACTGCAATCCCAAAAGCATGCGGTTTGAATCTACTAGCTGCTCCATGGAAGAAGGATGGGAAATTTCTTCCTGTGCAATTGATGGGCTCCAAAACCCACTGAAGAGTCAGCTATGGTTTGGTCCCAGTACAACAGGTCACAGCCACAACAATTGTTAGAAAGAGCTCTGGTGATGTAGTGCCTACACCCAAGATTGATAGGTTAGCAGTTTAATTTCACCAGCAGCTCCGTAGAAGAAGGATGTGGACATTCAGAGCCTCAGACACCTGAGTGGCTTTGAGTCTCAATCGACATGGTATCAGAGATTTTAGTTGTTTTAGCTGTGAAATGAAATCTTTGGTTGTAATTTTAAAGTGAAATGGGTACCTAATAGGAGAAGAGAGGGAAATTTTGCTAGCATGGATACTGAGAACTCCAGAAAAAAAGGAGAAAAATAATGAAATCACAAATTTGCCTTCTTCAAATGGTGGAGGGAATAGAGAGCCGATTCTGTTACAAATCTAACCATTTGATAAATAAGTTATTTGAACTAAGTCTTAACACGTTCATAGACTGTGGGAGTATGCAAATGTGTTTGTAAAATGAAAAGACTTATTATTAGATTCAGCTTCTTGTCAGCATAGTATAAAGTGCCTCAGGTAAGGGTGTGCATTATAATGAAAGCATTTCTGCATCTGCTAATGTCTGTGGCATAGGTCCTCATTCTTTATAAGGCACATTTTGTACTTTTAATGTTCATTTGTTTCAGTACTCATTTATAAATCTATTTTCTCATCAAGTCAAAGGCTTATGCAAAATGACGGTTGATATCTATATGCTTAAGTTGAAATTGATAGGGGGACACATAAGGGATGTGGACAATGAGAGGATGATCTTCTCCAAGAGACATTATTATTTTTTTCAAATTTATGCACCAACAACCAGAACCAAAGAGGAGGAAATATATGACTTCTCCTAACTTTTGCAATCTATCACACATACACAGTCAAGATGCATTAGTAATAAGGGGTGACTGGAATGCAAAAGTTGGCAAGAGGGAAGAAGGATCAGTAGTTAGAAAACATGGACTTGGTGACAGAAAAGAAGCTGAAGATAGAATGATAGAATTTTGTACAATCAAGGATTTATTCATTGTAAATACTTTTTATAAGTAATATAAGCACAGACTATCCACATGTATTTCACCTGATGGTGGTATGCACAGGAATCAGATTGATTACATCTATCCAAAGAATCACTGGAGAAGCTTGATATCAGAGTGAAAAATAGGCCAGGTTGTGATTATGGAACAGACCATCAAGTACTCATATGCAAGTTCAAATTAAAGCAAAAGAAGATTACATCAAATCCACAGGAATCAAAATTTGACCTTGAGATTATCCCACCTGAATTTTAAAATCATTTCAGGAACATATTTGAGGTCTTGAACATCAGCTGAGCTGTGGGAAGATATCAAGAATATCATCTAGGAAGAATGGAAAAGGTCATTACAAAGACAGAGGAGGAAGAAAAGACCAAGATAGATGTCAGAAGAGACTGAATATTGCATTAGAGAGCTAAGAAGCCAAAGTAAAGGGAAGAAATAAAGAAGTTAAGGAGCCAAACAGAAGATTTCAAAGGGCAGCACAGGAAGACAAAGTAAAATAATATAATGAAACTCTAGCAAAGAGCCGAGTCAGAAAATCAAAAGGACTAATCTCACTCAGTATTTCTTAAACTGAAGGAATTAAAGAACAAATTCAAGCCTCAGATTGCAATTTTTAAGGATGCTATGGGCAGAATATTAAATGATTCAGGAAGCGTTAAAAGAAGATGAAAGGAGTACACAGACTCATTGAACCAAAAAAGAATTGACTGGAAAAAGAACAACATAAAAACACCCAAACAACAAAACAACAGCAACCAAAAAACTCACTAAATAAAAACAAACAAAAAAAAAACCCCAAACAAGGCTCCAGGAATTGACAGCATACCAATTGACATACCTTCAACAAACAAAATGCTGCTCTGGACGTCCTCACCAGGTTATGCCAAGAAATCTGGAGGAAAACTACCTGGCCAACTGACTAGAAGAGATACATATTTATTCCTATCCTCAAAAATGGTGATCTGACAGAGTGTGGAAACTATCAAACAATATCACTAATAAAATCATGCTGAAGATTATCCAAAAACAACCAGAACAGTGCACTAACAGAGAATTACCAGAAATACAAGATAGAAGAGGCTGTGATACTAGAGACATTATTGCCAATATCAGATGGACTTTGGCAGAAAGCAAAGAGTATCAGAGGAATGTCTATCTGTGCTTTATTAACTATGCAAAGGCATTTGACGATACAGGGCATCACAAAATGTAGCTAACCTTGAGAAGATCGAGAATCTCAGAACACTTGTTTGTGCTCATGTGAAACCTATACTTGGACCAGGAGGTAGGTGTCAGAACAGAGCAAGGAAACACTTCATGGGTCAAAATCCGGAAAGCAGTGGGTCAGGGATGCTTTCATTTCCATACCTTTTCAATCTGTATGCAGAACAGATTAATTATTCAGGAGGCTGGACTTTATGAGGAGTAGTCTGGCATCAGTATTGGTGGACAACTCACCAACAACCTACGCTATGCAGATGATACAACCTTACTTGCCAAAACTGAGGAGGATCTGAAATGCTTGTTGCTAAAGGTCAAGGACTGCTGTCTTCAATATGGATAGAAATTCAACATCAAGAATACGAAGATTCTCACCACTGGGTCAACTGGCAGCACTAAGATAGAGGGAGAAGAGATTGAGTTTGTTAACAATTACAGCTTGCTTGGCTCCATAATCAACACTCTTGGAAGCCAGGAAATAAAAACCAAATTGCATTGGAGAAGTCTGCTGTCAGGGACCTCTCCAGAGTGCTGAGGAGCAATGACATCAGTCTAAAGACTAAGGTGCATTTAATACAGGCCATGGTCTCTGCATTTTTTTTTTCTATGCATCTGAGAGTTGGACAAGGACTAAAGATGACAAAAGAAGAATTGATGCCTTTGAGTTGTGGTGCTAGGCAGAGTATTGAACACACTATAGACAGCCAAGAGAACAAATAGGTCTGTCTTAGTCAGGGTGAAACCAAGTTTCTCCTTGAAGGCCAGGATTTTGAAATTCTGTCTCACATATTTTGGGCACATGGCCAGGAGGGTACAGTCCCTGGAGAAGTACATCATGCTTGGAAGGTTGGAGGGACAGCACAGGAGAGGAGGGCTCCGGATGAGATGAATTGACATGATATTTGGCACGATGTGATTAGGTGTGTCCGAGTCAGTGAGACTGGCTCAGGATAAGGTAGGTTTCAGAGCTGTGGTACATAGGGTCACTGTGAGTCACAGGCAACTTAATGGAACATAACAACAACAACGATAATAATAACATGGTCCTAACGGATCTTAACATATAGTTTGAACGGTGGTATCTCTTAACAGTATTAATCTCATAACAGGTCTTTGTTGTTGCAGTCCTCATCTTTTACTCTCTATCTCATACAGCAGCAAGCAGTATCTCTAATATGAACCAACTCCTCTTGGTCTCCAGATTAAAGTCTTCAGTGGCTCCTTGCACTTACAATAAAATCCAAAATCATCATTATGATCTACATCACTCAACTCTTGTCCTTTTCTGCAGTATAATTTCATACCATTTCTCCCTTCCTCAACTGTTCTGGCTTCACAGAACTTGTCTGAGTTCCTCTAGGGCACCAGATTCTTGCTGTCTTGGAGACAAGTTGTTCCCTCTACCAGGAACACACTTTCTCCAACTTCTCATGACTGTCAGCAGTTCATCCTTCAGTTCTTAGCTTCTAGACCATTCAACTGTAGACAGTCCTTTATTTATCTACATCTTTTGACTCATCCATTGTTTGAATACTTACCACCCTTGAAAGATGAAGGAAGAAAAATACAGAATTTAGAAAGACAAAAGACAAGCTAGACAGATGAAGTGGCAGTAGAACAACTCCCAAAAATACGGTCATGAATCTGCAGTCACTTGAGGCTGGCCCACTTTTTGTATTTTAGTTTCAAGAACTTGGACATTTGAAATATGACTTGATGCCAAACATTTTTATTTTAATTGTCATGTTTTAATTTTTCCATAATATTTTGTAAAGTTCATTTTTAATTCTTATTCGTCTTTATTTTGCCATAAAGAACCAAGCAAAGGAAGGGTTAGTTTACACACAAGCCATCAATTCTGAAAGCAAAACTTTTTTTTTACTTATTTTTTAATTAATTTTTTAAAATTTTATTATATTTTATGTGTGTACCGTCAAATTGGATCTGACTGGTACAGGAGGACATTGCCCCTCCTTCTCCAGCAGAGCATCTGGTGGATTTGAACCGCGCTCCTCTGGGATTGCAGTGCAGCTTCTTGCCTCTCGGCCCTAAAAGAGCTCCCTGAAAGCAGAACATTCTCCAGTCCCTGAATTAGTGATAACAGACATAGAAACTTGTAGAAAGCCATAGGCTGTTAATACAGCCAGTTTCCATTGATTGGGATTCTCTTTAAGATCTCTTGTTGAAATGCCTTAAAGGGTTCCACATGTCATTTGGGGAGCCCTGGTGGCTTAGTGATAAGGAATTGCACTGCCAACCCAAAGGCAGGTGGTTCAAATCCACCAGCTATACCATGGGAGAAAAAAGCAAACTCCTCCCAAGTGATTTACAACCTCTGTCAACCACTTTAGAGTGAGCTCTGAGTTAGTTTGACTTGACAGCATGTATCAACAAAACATCCTTTAGTAAATATGATGTTTTCATCCTTGAGTCATCTCTGCAAAGCTTTTGGAACTTGTGAGCTCTGTGTTAGGGATGAAGCTCCAGCTTCCCATGTAATACAATTGAAACGGTACCCCAAGTTTTATCCAGGGCCTTGACATCTCTATTTTTGACAAAAGAAGATATTTACTCAATTGTGTCAAATCTCACCAATCTTCATCCTCTTGAAGTATATATCTCCTTTAAAATTCAGGTGAGATTTTAAATTAACATGATTTAATGGGCTATACCAAAAGATACACATTATATTTTGTCTTTTGTTGAAATTATCATATTTACTTCTACCCTGAGCCTTAGATGCTTCCTTATGGCAGCACAGTATAGTTCTAAAGTATTATGAATGTAGTTTTTAGCTTGTTTAGTCCATTTTAAGGGAGCTCTGGTTGCCAAGCGGTAAGAAGCTGAACTATAATATTAAAGGAATGTGGTTCAAATCTACCAGTTGCTCTGTGGGAGAAGGATGGGCTAGCTCTTCTTATGTGACATATTGTCTCTGAAAACCTGCCAGAGAGTTCTCTATGAGTTGATTCTGTCTCAATGACACAAAACAACAATAACAGTGTATCAGAGATCATGAGGATAGCACAGCATAGGGCAGAGTCCAGGTCAGCTGTTCATAGGGTTGCTATGAGTTGTACTTGTCTCCATGGTACAACAACTGGAACCACAAAGTGTATCACCTTAAACTCACAACTTAATGCTTTCAGTAGATTCCAACTCATAGCAACCTTCTTGCAGTTTTGCAAGGTTGCTAGAGATGCATGACCTTTTCTTTAAAAGTGCAATACACTACAGACTTAGCCATAAGTGTACCTGAGAATGTAGTCTCCAAAGCCTGAAGCTGCCTGTATAATTCTAATCCCCAGCAGATAAATGTCTAGGAGGAATGTCATCAATTCTCTGGCCCCTCCTTTTGCTTTAGGCTTCACTCCAGCTCCTATTGAGGAGTTAGCATGCACTGGGAGAAATGATGAAAGTTGTACAAGTGTTCAGGTCTTTCATTCAGAGGGTCGCTATGGGTTGTGTACAACTCAATGGCACTTAACAACAACAAATGCCTACTAAATGCAAGGCAAACTCTAAGGCTGAGTAATAAGGAGATGTATTGTCTACCCAAAGGAAGGAAGTTTGAATCCACTATCTGCTCAGTGGGAGAGAGATGGGCAATCTCCTCCTGCGTGATGTACAGCTTTTGAAAACTCTCTGTAGGGTCAGTTATGAGTTGGTTCTAACTCAGGAGTACATAACAACTCATTCAAAGAATAAACAAGTCTATCTTGGAGAAAATAAAACCAGGGTGATTCTTAGAGACAAAGATGGTGATTTTTTCCCCCCTCATGTACTTTGGGCATATTGTCAGAAGCGGCCAGTTCTTAGAAAAAGACATGGTACTGGAAAGAGTAGAGAGTTAGAAAATGAAAAGAAGAATGCCAACCAGATGGACTGGCATAGCAACGCTATAAATGGCAGATCTTAACCCTGTCCTATCCTGTGTCATCCTCATCATTTCTGACACACTTTAGCCTATGGCTGTGGTCACTGTGGCAATCCATCTCTTTGAGAGTCTTCCTCTTTTTTACTGACTCTCCACCTCCAAAAGTATGATATGTGAGATGAAGCTTTGTCATCCATATGTTCAAGGAGCACTCCAACAGCACCTTTTCCAAGATGTATCTGTTCTTTTGGCAATCCATGGGGTAGACAGTACTCTTCTTTAATACCACAACTCATAGGCATCAAATTTCCTTCTGTCATCCTTTTTCATCATCCAGCTTTCAGGTACATAGCAAGTGATTGAAAGACTATGGCCTTAATCAGGAGCACCTTAATCTTCAATCTGACATCATTGCTCCTCAGTAATTTGAAGAAGTCCCTGACAGCAGACTTCCCCAATGCAAAACATATCCTAATCTCTTGACTGCTGGTATAAAAGGTGTTGATTTTGGATCCAAGTGAGATAAGATTGTTTACAATTTCAATCTTTTGTTCATCTGTCATGATTTTGTCCAGTAGTGAGAATTTTTGTCTTCTTGATTTTGAAATGCAATCCATATTAAAAACTGTGGTCTTTAATCTTCTGTAGAAAGTATTTCAAGTCTTTCTCACTTTCACGAAGCAAAGTCATTTGCATAACACAAACAAGATTTGTTGGCATAATGCAGGTGGATGATTCCTTCTCTGATCCTGACGCCACATTCTTCTTCATAGAATCTGTCATTTTACATGATTTGCTCAGCATACAGATTGAATAGACATGGGGAAAGGATATAACCCTGACCCACACCTTTCTTGATTTTAAACTATGCAGTGTCCCTTGCTCTGTTTGAACAAGCTGTTCACTTAAAAGCAGCCTACACTTCATTTGATGTGGCCAGACTGAACTTCCTCCAGGCTTAAGCCAGGGGGTGAGATGTTGACTAGATGGCACCCAACAGCAACTGCTCATTCAACAAAAGGCCCTGGGTAGTGCAAATGGCTAAATGCCAACTACTAACTGAAAAGGTGACTCAAATCCACCCAGAGATATATCCCAAGATTAATGGTGATTGGCTTCTGGAAAGTCACAGCTGTGAAAATTCAAAGGAATATGATTCTGCTCTGACACATTCGAGGGCATCACGAATTAAAATCTATTCAATACCAATTCATTCGATTTTTGTTTGCTTTGCCAATACTGCTTTTTTCAGCCCTACTCTCTACCTCTATCTTATAACTATAGGTTATACCTATCTTATAACTGAAGTTCTGGCACGTTTGTACACGTACTGATCAGTGCTTCCAAGAATCTTCATCTAGCCTTTCCTCTCATTCATCCAGTCTTCCACAATTCCTCAGCAGAGATTAGTGTTAACTGTTTTACTTCCCACTCCTTCCATTCCCTCCCCCAACACACTCCCAGGCTAAAACCAGGAAGAAGTTCACTACGCCCACATCAAATAAAATGTGGGCTGCTTTTATGTGAACTGTTTGTTACATAGCTTTATAGGAAGAATCTACTTCTAGAAGGAGGAAAAATATCAACCTATAGGCAACCATCAACCTCATGATTTAATTTCTTCATTTTAGAGTTATTCTTTCAGCTGCTTATGTGTCAACCACTGGCTGGAAAGCCATGTCATTAATAATGAATGGGGGTGGGGGGTAATAATCTGAGACAGGTTTGCCATAGGTTGAAGGGAAATAGATGTTTGATCTCTAGCCCACTTAGATCTCTGGAACAGCTTCGGATTATTTCTAGGGTCAATTTCTTTGAATTATAATTAATTGAAAATTAAATGGACTGGCTCGTTTGGGGCTAAGTCTTGAGTTATTCTCTAAATCTTTATTAATGTTGAATTTTGAAGTTCTACATAGGGACCTTTCTTCCTTCCTTCCATTCTTTTATTTCTTCTATCTTCTTCTGGAACTGTTTAACAGATAATAAAGAAAGAAAAGAAAACAACAGGAGTTCAGTTTTAATTAAGAAACAAGAGGAGGATTTTCTAACAGTGAGAGAAGACACAAAAAAAATCAGAGATTTCAGCTGACCAGAAACACTAGATCAGTGCCTGCAGGCTGTGAACAAGTAATAAATATGCTCATTTCACATGCGAGTACATTGCATTCTAACAGGTAGGTCATGAGCCAACTTATGCCATAAAGACTTTTTTCTTGGTATTACTTCTTAATTGAAATAAAAGTTCAATTTATTAATTCAATTCAGTATAATGAAGTATATTATGGGCCTTTATTATCCAAAACAATAACAAAAAATAAAGAGATATTGTCCCTCAATGAGTCAAAGATGAGGGGATTCAAATAGCAGAAGTCAATGCAAGAAGCTTAAAACTGAGGACTCCTTCTTGGTGTTTGAAAATACCAGGGTAATATTCAGTGAGATACTGCTTTTGTCCATAAGTAAAAGACTTTAATTTTAGAACACCATTATTTATGGTTCATGCTTTCAGCAGGATAGGAAGCTCTAGTGTCTTACTTGGGCTGCAAACCCTGAGGCTACATTTCTCTGGAGGTTTGAATCTGTAAGACAGATCAGCAATCTCTTCCCATGCATCTTACAGCCTTGAAAACCCAAGGAGAGTCAGCTATGAGTCATTTCCAGCTCAAAAACAAGTCAGTGCTCAATTGGCTGTGAAAAACTTTTTACCAATTTACTTTAAAGTTGAAGATTATTATGATGTCTTAGTGAGTTTGTCCAAATATTGGATTAAGTGCTCTATATTGCATGTCTGCTTTCACTTAAAAAAATTATTGTGATTTTAGTGAAAGTTGACAGAAACATTGAATTTTCATTCATTCATTGGTACACATTTTCCTTTACCCCTCCTTCTTTCTTCCTCCAATTCACTTTGGATTTTTTATTCCTATTCACGTTTTGTGTTTTATATAATCATTACTATACCTATTTTACACCACTAATCACTATTGCTCTAACCTTATTTTCACCCCAACTTATCAGTTCCCCTCCCACTCACTAACCTCTGCTAGCCCAGTGATTTGTTTACCTTTTCCTTTCTCTGCTCCCACACTTGTCTCCTCCTCCTTTTGAACCTTTATACACATCTTGCTCAGTTCTCCTATTTTCATAAATAATAGTCATATGCAGTATTTGTCCTTATATGACTGAGCATAATATTTTATAGTCTCTCACATATTATGTAGTATTTTTGTGAACTCATTATTCCTTTGTGATGCATAATATTCTTTTGGGTCAATGTACCACACTTTCTCAACCCATTCATTTGTTGTTGGGCATTTGGACTGTTTCCATTTTCTTGCTAATGTGAATAATGCTGTTATGAACATACGTGGATACCTCTCTATTCATGTCTCAGTTCTGATTTCTTGAGATATATTCCTAGCAGTGGAATATCTGCGTCATATGGAATCTATGTTCAGCTTTTTGAAGAAATGCCAAACTCGTTTTCTCAAAAAGTTGCAAATAAAGATACCATTTGACCCAGCAATTCCACTACTGGGAATATACCCTAAAGAGACCATAA
>NW_006399861.1:1754611-1757787 GCF_000299155.1 Elephantulus edwardii | reverse complement strand
AAAAAAAAAAAGAAATGCCAAACTGCCATACTGCCTTCCATAGAGGTTGTATTAATTTAAAATCCCACCAACATTATATAGTAGTTTCAATCTCTCCTGATCTTCTCCAATATTTATTTTTTTCTCTTGTTAAACTTTGCTACAGGTGCTGGATTAGGTGGTATCTCATTGTTTTGATTTACATCTCTTTGATTACTAGTGATTTTGAACATTTTTCTCATGTCTTTCTTGGACATCTAAATGTCCTCCTTTGTGAAGAATCTTTTCATGTCTTTTGCCCATTTTATGATTGAGTTATTAGTCTTTATCTTGTAGCATTCTATAAACATTAGTCATGAGACTGTTGTTTGAAATTCCATAGACAAATATTTTTATAAATCTGTGGGCTGTCTTTTCACTCTATTGGAGAAAGTTTCTGATGCCTATAGGGATTTGACTTTCAGAAGATTTTATATGTTGATTGTATCTTTTCCAGGTTGTGTATTTATGGCTATGTTTACAAGACTGTTTATGCTGTAGGCCATGGTTTCTAATTCTGTTCCCATTTTGTCTCTTACGATCTTTATGGTTTGGATGTTTACCCCTAGGTCTATGATTACTTTGAGTTGGTTTTTGTGTATGGAGTGATCCTGTTTCAGTTTTATGCTGGTAGATGTCTAGTTTTGTCAGTAACATTTGTTAAAGAGGCTCTCATTTCCTCAATGAGTTTTGTCAAATATCAGTTAACTGTAGGTTGATGAGTTAATTTCTGGATTATCTTTTCTATTCCATTGATCTATATCTTTACCATTTTACCAATACATGCTGTTTTGACTTCTTAGAGCTCTGTAGGAGGTTTTGAGATCAGGGAGTGAGATGCCACCTACTTCATTTTTGTTTTTCAGGAAAGCTTTGTTTATTCTGGGTCGCTTTCCTTTCCAAATGAGCTGAAATTTTCCTTTTCTATCTCTTTGAAGAATGAATCTGGTATCTGTATTGAGATTATTTTGACCCTATAGTTTGCTTTTGGTAGAATTATGACTTTCACAATATTTAGTCTTCCTAAACCTTATGAACCTGGAGAAAGAGTGAAGCTTATACAAGCATTCAGGTCTTCCGTTCATAGATCGCTTCGAGTCTCCCATGACTCGACGACACTTAACAACAACAGGAGCATAGACAGAGATCAGTTGGCCTAGTGGACAGAAAGTGATGCTACCAAGCCAAAGGTGGGTGACTAATCTGCGGCCCTCAGGCCTGTTTTTAATTGTTTTTGGTCAAACATTCTTCTAGGTCATATAGTCCTGATCTGTCCACTTTCTGTACAGAGTAACTCGTGGTTGCTATGAAGCCGAACACTGTGACACTGATGTGTCAAATGGTTACCCATGGTGGACAGTGTTTGGTGGAGCTTCCTGATTAAAACAAGCTTGTAAGCAGGAGTGGAATCCACTTCTGAAATAGCTTGCCTCCAGAAACCCTATGAACCTGGAGTAAGGACGAAAGTTATTCAAGTGTTCAGGTCTTTCGTTCATGGTGTCACTATGAATCACTTAACCACTCAGTGACACTTAACAATAACAAAAACATCTATGAACAGGGAATATTTTTTCCTCATAGCTAGATTTCTTATTATTTCCTGTATTAATGTTTTCTGGATTTCCTTATAAAGATCTTTTGAGTTTGTGGTTAAGTTTATTCCCAAGTATTTAATTCTGTGTTTGGCTATCATAAATGGTATTGATTTTCTAGTTTCCTTTTCCATGCTTTCTTTGTTGTTATGTAGAAATCCAACTGGGTAGAAATCCAACTGGTTTTTTGCACGTTGATCTTATAAGATGCCATTCTACTTAAGCAGAGTACTAAGTCTAATAGGTTTTTTTGTTGGTGTTTGTTTATGTCTTGATGTTTTGTTTTTTATGGGTGTTTTGTTTTTTTGTGTGTTTGGGTTTTTTTTTGAGGACTTTATCATGTCATCTACATATAGCAACAAATTCACTCTTTTTCAATTTGGATACTTTTTATCTCTTTTCTTGCCTTATTGACCTAGCTAGAACTTCCAGTACAAATAGGAGTGGTGAGAGTGGGCAGCCTGACCTGATTCCTGTTCACAAGGAGAATGTTTTTATTCTCACCTGACCATTCACATGACAAAGTTAGTCAATGGTTAAAGAAGTCATTTCGGGTTTTTGCTTTGTTTTTCAAAGAAGCCATTTTGAACAATAAACTTTTATCATTATTCCTGCTCAGTTTCTACTTTTATGATGGGTCTGGTCAAGTGTTTGGCTTCTGTCTCTGTAGTTTGGGACAGCTGTAGGTTTCTAGGAAGTTGTCTTTTTCCTCTGTTTTAAAATGTACCAGAGTATAGATTTTCCTAATATTCCAATATTATTGATTTAATTTTAGTTAGTTCTGTTATAATGTCACCACTTTAATTTTTTATTTGAGTTACTTGTGTCTTTTCTTTTATTAAGTTTGACAACAGTTTGTCTATTTTATTAACCCTTTGAAAGGACCAGCTGCTGGGACTCTTTCTTCCCTTAGTCTCAGTGGTCACTGCTCCAAATGTTCCTGTATCGCTCGTTTCTGCCTAATGATTACTGTATTTTTATATTATTAATTGCCTCTGAGTCAATTCTTTCTCACAGTGAACCTACGTGTAACAGACTGTCATTGTCCAAAGTCTATAGTAGCCACTGAGCATTTTGAGTGTTTTCAACTCTACATTGAAAAATATTCTGCTCTAGTCAATTAGGTTTCCCTCAGCTAGTTGTCAGAAGTACGGTATCAGGATTTTCTCCCTAGTCTGTCTTTATCTGGAGGCTTCATTAAAATTTCTCTGCGATGTATGACTCCACTGATATTTGAAATACTAGCGGTATAACTTTCTCATTATAGTAAAATGCAAGCCCCCACAATAAAACAAAGAGACAGATCATGGAGCAATGATTTGTCTAATTCATAGTCTGAATTATTGCTATTAGACTTTTGGTGGAATGAACTTAAGAAAGAAGTACAATGGATGAAAGACTTCCATGCATTTTAAGATTGGGTGAAATGAGACAGATTTAAAGGTTTCCTTCTTGAGCAGTGGTTAAATATGCAACTGCTAATTGAAAAGTCAGTAGTTTGAACCCAGTAGCCACTGTACATGGGAAAGAGAAGGCAATTAGCTCTCATAAATAGTTTTTAGCTTC
>NW_006399861.1:1750857-1754295 GCF_000299155.1 Elephantulus edwardii | reverse complement strand
ACAGCACTTAGCACTTAACAGCAATAACATCAACATAGAGAGAGATATCAGCTGGCCCAGTGGACAGAAAGCGATGCTACCAAGCCAAAGGTGGGTGACTTTTAATCCATGACCCTCGGGCCTGTCTTTCATTGTTTTTGTTCAGACATTCCTCTAGGTCATATAGCCCTGGTGTACAAGTTGCCGTACAGGAGTCACTTGTGGTTGCTGTGAGGCTGAACACTGTGACACTGATGTGTCAAATGCCTTAATGGTTGGTTACCCAATGTGGACAGAGAGTGGGGTGGAGCTCCCGATTAAAACCAGACTGGAAGGAGGAATGACATCCATTTCTATAATAGTTTGCCTCCCGAAACCCTATGAACTAGGAGAGAGGATGAAAGACACCCAAGGGTTGAGGACTCTCCTTCATAGGGTTGCTATGAGTCGTGTGTGACTCGACGGCATTTAACAACAACAACATATATTTATTTATTACTATTGAAGTGACCCTCTGCAGGTAAACAGTGAACATCATTGCAGAGAAATATGATTGTGTGTGAGTACAGAATGTGCTTATATCACTCTTCTTTTTTGTGTCTGAATTATTTATAGTCTCATTTAGTCCCTTTCTCACTTTCTATTCATTTCACTGGTGTCATCAGCCACTGTTATATCCACCTTTTATAAATCCTTTAAGTGTGATCACTATGGTTACCTAAAATTAATTTGGCAAATAATATAGATTAAATAGCATAAATCTGCTCTGTCCATCACTGGTGGAAATTCTCTCCTTAATTAGAAGGACACACGCAAAAAAAAAAAAAAATTAGGACAATGTTTTCAGTTGGGATGTGGTTAACTTTAAAGTTTTAATAAATATCTTCAATGTTTTAATGAAAAAACATTTCCAATGTTATGATCATTTGATGACTCATTTTTTTTTCTGAAGCCTCAGTTACATATTATTAATGGAATTTTATTTCACATTTTGCTTTTCTTTCTTTTTTTATATTACAATACTTCTGGGAATACTTCAGAAGCATTCTTTGTTGCTGTGTTTTTAAATAATTGAAATAGGGAGACTAATCAATTGTATATTTCAAACTGTGTTCTTATACATAGGATGAGAAACATAAAAATGAGTCAGTAGGAGTTGAAGACCAGTTCTACCTATATTTTTTGGCATTGGAGTTTGTGGAGGTTTGTAAATATTCTGGCTAATTCGATCAATACAAGCATTCAAAACATAAGTTCCTGAATAAATGTTTTAATTAAATTGATCTTTAATTACATTTTGAAAACAACAGAAATTTCCTTTTTACTGTATTGAAGACAAGAAGTTTAACCAGACATCTGGCTGTTTAATATTATGTAGCTAAAACATATGAATAATTAGTTTGTCTTTTCAAATTTTTTAATACAAAGGCTTGCTATCTTTAGGCACAAAGTAGATTAAGAATTAGTCATGACAACTCAATTGCTTTGATTAATGAAAAAATGTGACTCTGAATAATGACCTATCCAATATGCAAAAGAAAATTACTTTTGTGTCAGAATTATATTTTAGTCATCTCTGTTACTTGATCTAGAGTTACAATGTATAAGATAAAGCATATTATAATATCACAATAAAAATGTTAGTGAGCTGTACATTGAAGATGAAAATGTCAAATGTTTTCTTACACATATTTGCCTCATTAAAAAGTATCCTATTAAGTACCATCAAGTCCATTTTTACTAATAGTTAGTGGCCTTATGAACACAGAATGAAATGCTGCTGGGTTCTGCAGTATCGTCACAACTGCTGCCATATTTTAAACAATTACTTCAGCTGCTGTATCAATTCATCATATTAATAGTGTTCCTCATTTTCACTGATTCTTCACTTTACCAAGTATTATGTCCTTCTTTAAGGCCTATCCCTTCTAGTATGATCAAAGAAACTACCTGATAATTCTAGTTGTATTTCTTCCAAGACAGTATTTCTTCCAAGACAGATTTATTTATTCCTCTGGAAGTTTATTATACAGGCAATAATTTTTACTAACACTATAACCTGTAGATATAAATTATTTTTTCAGTCCTCTAATAACATTGTCTAATTATAGCTTTCACATATCTACACTATATAGTGTTATTTTTTTTTAATTTAGGTTGTTTATTTTTCATTTCAATGAACATCTACAGAGATTTTGGAATTCCATTCATTCATTGTTGCACCCTTCTCCCCGCACAAAAATATAGTGTTATTTTTGTTGTTCTGTATCATTGAGTTGGAATGAAGTCTTATCTGACCCTCCAGCAGGTTTTCAGAGTCACTATGAGTCGCAAGCGACTTGAAGGCACATAATAACAACAACAATAGCACTAATATGCCTACTTTCATTCCAGTAACGTTATAGGGTAAAAGAGATTGAAGTTGAATTTCCTAACAAAGGAAGATTTCAGATATTAGTAATTAAGCATTTGTTGAGGCAGTGTAGAGGAGAAAAGTAGCTGCCAAAGTTGCTGATAAGGCATCTCAGCTCCTGACTAAAGGTTTTCTAGTAAAATCACAACTCTTGTAGGACTCCTGAGGTTTGAAATGAAGTTTGGATTGTAAGTGAGTCAGATGAAGCTTCAGAATCCTTGCCTCCAAGGAGTTGCCCTGTGTCACCCTCTCCAGGATGAACCTGTTTGTTCTTTTAGCAGTGCATGGTATAGTCAATACTCTTCTCCAACATCACAGCTCAAAGGCATCAATTCTCGTCTATCATCCCTGTTGTTGTTGTTGTTGTTGTTGTTGTTATGTGCCGTCGAGTCGTTTGCAACTCATAGTGACCCTACTTAAAACAGCCCTAAACCCTCTGCTATCCTGTGCCAATTGCACTGCCTCTGACACACTGAACCCGATTACCCTAGTCACTGAATCAATCCACCTCAGAGACGGTTTTCCCCTCTTGCGTGATCCCTCCACCCTCCCAAGCATGATGTCCCTCTCCAAGGACTTGTTCTTCCTTACAACATGTCCAAAGTATGTCAGACGAAGTCCAAGAATCCTTGCCTCCAAGGAGCAGCCTGGTGTAACCCTCTCCAGGATGAATCTGTTTGTTTTCTTGGCAGTACATGGTACATTCAAAACTTTTCTCAAGCACCAGAGCTCAAAGGCATCAATTCAAATTCTATCCTCCCTAGTTATTGTCCAACTCTCTGGTGCATAACAAGTGATTGCAAAGACCATAGCCTGTATCAGACACACCTTATTCTCCAGAGTGACACCATTGCGCTGCAGTACCCTGGAGAAGTCCCTAACAGTGGAGTTTCCCATCGCAATACATTTTTTTTATTTTCTGGCTACTGGTGCCAAGAGTGTTGACCGTGGGGCCAAGCAGACTAAAGTTGTTGATCTCAATCTCTTCACCATCCATCCTGTTGCTGCCAGTTGGTCCTGTGAGAATCTTTGTCTTCTTGACATTG
>NW_006399861.1:1715838-1750722 GCF_000299155.1 Elephantulus edwardii | reverse complement strand
ATAATCTGCTCTGCATACAGGTTGAAAAGGTATGGAGATAAGACACATCCCTGGTTTACACCTTTCCCAATTTTGAACCATACAGTGTTTTCCTGCTCTGTTCTGACAATTGCCTCTTGGTCCAAGTGTAGGTTCCACATTAGAACAATCAAGTGTTCTGGAGTTCCCATTCTTCTCAGAATCAGCCACAGTTTGTTATGGTCCACACAATCAAATGCGTTTGCATAATCAATGAAATACAGATATACATTCTTCTGGTATTCCCTGCTTTCAGCTAAGTTCCATCTAACATCAGCCACAATGTCCCTAGTACCACAACTCCTTCTAAACCCAGCCTGGACTTCTGGCAGCTCTCTGCTAATGTGCTGTTCCAGTCATTTTTGGAAAATCTTCAGTAGAATCTTGCTTGCCTGTGAAATCAATGATACTGTTCTATAGTTTCCACACTCTGTTGTGTAACTCTTCTTTGGGATGGGAACAAATATAGATATGTTCCAGTCAGTTGGCCAAGTGATAGTTCTCCAGATTTCTTGGCACAACTTGGTGAGCACATCCAGGGCAGCATCTGTTAGCTGAAATATGTCAATTGGTATATCATTATTCCTGGGCCTTATTTTTTGCTATTTCCTTCAAAGCAGCTTGAACTTCTTCTTTCATCACCATAGGCTCTTGCTCATATGTTATTTCATTAAATTTTTCTGTGTCTGCCAATTCCTTTTGATATAGTGACTCAGTATTTTCTTTCCATCTTCTTTTAATACTTCCTAGATCAGCTTCATCTGACATACTTTGGACATGTTGTAAGGAGAGACAGGTCCTTGGAGAGGGACATCATGCTTGGGAGCGTGGAGGGACAGTGCAGGAGGGGAAGACCCTCTATGAGGTGGATTGATTCAGTGACTGCGGTAATCGGGACTGGTGTGTCAGAGGCAATGAGGTTGGCACAGGATAGAGCAGGGTTTAGAGCTGTTGTACATAGGGTCGCTATGAGTTGCAAACAACTCGACGGCACATAACAACAACAAAGCATCTTTGATTATAGCAACTCGAGGTTTGAATTTGTTCTTCAGTTCCTTGAGCTTAAGAAGTGCTGAATGACTTTGGCCTTTTTGATTTTCAGACTCCAGCTCCTTGCACATATGTTGTGGAAAATCTATTCAGTTTATTGACCCACATTTTTACAGATCCCAGGATTTTCAAAGTAGGTCTGATTTATATTCCAAAAGTCTTTTTTGTATAGCTTAAAAATCTGTCTTTTGAAAACGTTTATCATTCCAGTGGCTTCCAAAGAACCTTTTGTTTAAATGTTATTTGCAAACGTTCCAAGGCAATGTGGTTTGATTGCTTAACATGTCCCTTAGTGTTCTCTACTAGGCATCAAGATGATATTAATGGTACTATTTTAAATGTCTCTTTGCAATGTTAAAAGCTTATACAAAATAAATTATATATTAGGGACCAACAAATACATGAAGTATGTATACATATCATGGACAGCCAAGAGAACAAATAGGACTAATGTTGTTGTTGTGTGCCTTCGAGTCGCTTGCGATTCATAGTGACCCTATGTACAACAGCCCTAAACCCTGCTCTATCCTGCCAATCTCACTGCCTCCAACACAACCATCCAGTTACCCCAGTCACTGAATCAATTCACCTCATAGAGGGTCTTCCCCTTCTGCACCGTCCCTCCACGCTCCCAAGCATGATGTCCCTCTCCAAGGACCTGTCTCTCCTTACAACATGTCCAAAGTATGTCAGACAAAGTCCCAGAATCCTTGCCTCCAAGGAGCAGCCTGGTGTAACCCTCTCTAGGATGAATCTGTTTGTTTTCTTGGCAGTCCATGGTACATTCAATACTCTTCTCCGCACCACAGCTCAAAGGCATCAATTCTCCTTCTATCCTCCCTAGACACTGTCCAACTTTCTGATGCATAACAAGTGATTGCAAAGACCGTAGCCTGTGTCAGACGCACTGTAGTCTCCAGAGTGACACCATTGCTCTTCAGTACCCTGGAGATGTCCCTAACAGCAGAGTTTCCCATCGCAATATGGTGTGTTTTTTTTTTTATTTCCTGGCTACTGGTGCCAAGAGTGTTGACTGTGGAGCCAAGTCGACTAAAGTTGTTAACAATCTCAATCTCTTCACCATCCATCCTGATGCTGCCAATTGGCACAGTGGTGAGAATATTTGTCTTCTTGACATTGAGCCTCAATCCATACTGAAGGCTGCCGTCCTTGACCCTCTGCAGCAAGCATTTCCGGTCCTCCTCGGTTTCAGCAAGCAGGGTTCTGTCATCTGCATAATGCATAATGTTAATAGATCTTCCACCAATCCTGATGCCACACTTCTGCTCATAAAGCCCAGCCTCTGGGATAATCTGTTCTGCATACAGATTGAAAGGGTATGGAGATAAGACACATCCCTGGTGTGTACCTTTCCCAATTTTGAACCATGCAGTGTTTCCTTACTCTGTTTTGACAACTGCCTCTTGGTCCAAGTATAGGTTCCATATTAGAACAATCAAGTGTTCTGGGATTCCCATTCATCTCAGAGTCAACCACAGTTTGTTATGGTCCACACAGTCAAATGCCTTTGCATAATTAATGAAACACAGATATACATTCTTCTGTTATTTTCTGCTTTCAGCTAAGATCCATCTAACATCAGCTACAATATCCCTAGTACCACAACCCCTTCTAAACCCAGCCTGGACTTCTGACAGTTCTCTCTGTTCTAGTAATTTTCGGACTAATGTAGAGAAGGTAAAACGAGGTTGCTCCTTGGAGGCAAGTATTTAGAAACTCTATCTCACATATTTTGGGCATGTTTCCAGGAGGGACCAGTCCTAGGAGAAGGACATCAAGCTTGGAGGAGTGGAGGGTCAGAGTAAGGAAAGGAAGGCCTTGGATGAGATGAATTGACACAGTGACTGTCACAATGGGGCCAAGTGTGTCAGAGATAGTGAGATTGGTTCAATCAAGATAGGGCAGCTTTCAAGAGCTATTGTTCATAAGGTGCTATGAGTCATAGTTGAATTTACAACACATAATAACAACAACAACACAAGGCAGTAAGGGAATGAAAATATTTCAGAAAAAAATCCAAAAGATAGTTTTATTTCTTACAACTATTTTTGGCTAGGTAATAATAAGAAAAAAAGAGGACTAATTTATTATATTCTGCCCTTGTGTCTTTCTCAAAACTGTACAAGCTTCCGAAACATCAATATTTTCTTCAGAGAACTCAAATACTCTTTGAGCATAAATTTACAGATGAAGAATAAAAAAGAAAAACCAAAATACAGACTTAGGTAAGTTACTTTGGGGAAAATCAGTTTACTTATTCATATGTGCTACCTTTTTAAAAATATATGTGTATTTCTAGTTTACATTTTGCCAAAAGAATGTAACTTCTAAATGTCTCTTTTATGTAAAGTAAGGAAAGCTGTCTGGTCTGTGGGACTTGCAACACTGAAACGGCAGGCATTTCACCAAGATGTCAAAACAGGAAGAATGTCTGTCATAATCAGCATGAGTATAACAGCACAAGAAAACACTGGCTCCTCTTTCAATGAAGATCTCCACTCTAGGGCAATTTCTCTAGGATTTGATTGGATGGGTGACTATGCAGTTCTGTATAACCACACTCGTTGCTTCCCTATTACATTTCTGAAGTTCATTCCTCTGTAACTCTAAGTTACAGAGCTCTTCTTTTAACGTGGCCATATACATAAAAAAAAATAACCTTACATTTAGCATCTCAGGAAATCACAAAGAGATGCTGGGCAGGAGAGCAGCAATGCTTTCATAAGGTGTTCATAGTTGAGATAATGTGATAGCCATCAGACAAAAAGCTTTGTGCAGCTACAGGAACTCTTTAAATTTAGTCATTTGTTTTAAATTTAAAAAAAAAAAACCCAACAACAACAAAACATATTTTCATCACTTAAATCCACTTGCAAAGTTGCAAAATTAAGCAGTATGATCAGGGGTTAACCTGTACACATGTATTCTGGTGAGAGACAAATTTCAATCCATGGCAGACTTTAACCTCAACAGAGAACAAAATGGAAAGTCCATTTGCTCTTAAGTCAATTCCAGCTTCCAGTGGCTCTACACTGGGCTCCTGAAGCCCTGTGTCTTCCTGTGAGGAGACTGCTTCATCTTTTCCCAGCACAATGGCTCATGGATCCAGACTTCCATCTCTTCAGCCAGTTCATCTACACACCCTCCAGCACCACGGATCTTTCATTGTATAACAGGGTGAAATATAAGATGTGTTATTGAAAGCACCAAAATAATAGCAACAAGAGCAGCTAATGTGTACAGTCTTCTTACTGCAGTCTTTGCACCATTCTAAGCACTTTTGATGGATTACAATGCCCTTGATAACTCTTAATATAGATTCTATTTTCTCCCTTTACATGTGAGTAAACGTAGTCACAGATAGTTCTATTGTTTCCACTAAGTCTTAGGTGATAAATAGTAGAACTTTGATTTGAGTTTAACCAATCTCAATCCCAAACCTACAATTTTAGCCATCACACTGTGAATCCAGGAGCCCTCATGGAGCATTAGTTAAGCACTCAGCTGTTAAGGAAAAGGCTGGCAATATTAACTTAGCAACTGCTCCACAGGAAAAAAGACCTCATCAGCTATTATGTAAAGATTACAGCCTATCTTCCATGGCTCAGTTTCCAACCAAACAATAGACAGGTCTGTAGGGGAGCAGTAACACTTAAGAGCTGAGTACTCCTAACAACAGTTAGCTGTGTGAGACCAAAGAGAAGCTTAAGGCTCAGATGGCAAGAAGAGACAGCAAAGCAGAACAGGAGGAAATGGAAAATACAGGGAGGGAATGAGAAGTTGATTTTACATAGTAGAGGTCACAATCAATGTCACAAAAAAAATGTATATATCATTCATATATGTTATCTCTCTTTTTCTCTCCCTCTCTCTCTATATATATTAGATAGACTAGATAGATGATAGATGATAGATAGATAGATAGATAGATAGATAGATCGATAGATAGATAGACGTAGAGATGTAGAGACATAGAGACATAGAGACAGACATAGAGACATACATAGAAGCTCTTGTAGCCTTGTGGCAAGAAGCTGCACTGCAGTTCTGAAGGCACATAGTTCAAGGCCACCAGCTGTTCCATAGGAGACTAGGCAATCACCTCCCAAAGAATTAACTGCCTCTGAAAACCCACTCACTGTAAGGTCTGTTACGTATCAGTTCCAACCCAACAACCTGTAATTGGAGAACACTAATAGCGGTGCTATGCAGTATTTTTTCCCCCCAAGTCTTTCAGAGCAGCCTGAACTTCCTCCTTCATCACCATTGCCTCTTGATCATATGTTGAATCCTGAAATTCTTCTGTGTCAGCAACTTCTTTTTGATACAAGGACTCTGTTTACTCCTTTTATCTTCTTTTAATGCTTCCTAAATCATTGAATATTCTTCCCATAGCATCCTTAAGTCTTGCAACTTGAGGATTGAATTTGTTCTTCAGTTTCTTCAACTTAAGAATTGCTGAGTTTCGGCCCTCTGCCCGGGGCGGGCTGCCCTTGGCCCTCCGCTCAGGGTGAGCCGTCACGGCCCTCAGGGTGAGCTCCTCAGTCCCCAGACTGTGCCATTGACCCCAGATTGACCCCTTTGTGGGGAAGGAGAAAAAAAGAAAGAAAGCCTAGGGTATCCAGTGTTACCTAGGCCACCTTCTGCCACCCTCCCCCCAGTAAACCTGAAAGCAACACCCTCAAAGCCCTTCTATTTGTAACTCACAAGTTTGTTCTCTCTAGGTTTGCTCCCTTTCCTATGGGTAACCTTAACTCTGAGATTTACTCCAGAATTGGCCCTGAACCCAGTGCCAGTGACAAAAAGGAAATACAACTGACAGCTAAGGAAGCAAAAGAGGATGGAGCCTCTGGGTTCAACCAGCCATCCCCACTGGACCCACCTGGGAAAACACTTTGCAGTCCAGAGGGGAGCAAATGACAGGAAAATATCTTCTAACAGAGCAAGAAGGCAAGCAGCTTTAACCCAAGACCATCAGTAAGGTGATAAAGTGTCCTCCCTTCCCCCCTTTATATCTACGCCCCTGTTCAGCATGAAGAAGCCAGAAAGTCGGCATCCAATTCCCAAATCAATAAGACAGTTGGTTTAATTACTATTGGAAAATGCTTGTCATTCCTCTGTAGCATCTGGTCCCCTCTGGACTCTCATCATTTCCTTCACCTGCTCTCCCCACCGAACAAACTGTGCACCTCTGCTACTGCATCCTGGCCCATCCTCACCCTTCTGCCCCCGACCCTCACCTCCTTGTACCCCCAATATGTTTTTCCCAATTAAAAAAAATATTGCTGGGTTAAAAAAAAAAAGAATGCTATGTGAGTTTGGCCATTTTGATTTTCAGCTCCAAATCCTTGCATATTTCATTTAATACTTTACCTTGCCTTTCCAAGCTTACCTTTGGAATCTTCTATTAAGCTCCTTAACTTCTTGACTTCTTCCCTTTGCTTTGGCTTCTCCGCACTTGAGTGCAATATTCAGAGTCTCTTCTGACATCCATCTTGGTCTTTTCTTAAATAAAGCCCCAGGGATTGATAAAATACCAATTGGTGTTTTTCTTTTTTTTTTTAAATTTTTTATTGTGTGTGTGTGTGTGTGTGTGTGTGTGTATACCGTCAAATCAGATCTGGCTGGTATAGGAGGAGACTGTTTCTCCTTCTCCAACAGAGTATCTGGTGGATTTGAACCGTGTACCTCTGGGGTTGCAGTGCAGCTTCTTACTACTAGACCACCAGAGCTTGCCATCAATTGGTGTTTTTTAACAGATGCTGCCCTGGATGTGCTCACCAAGTTGTGCCAAGAAATCTAAAGCAAAACTACATGGCCAATTGACTGGAAGAGATCCATATTTATTCCCATTCCAAAAAAGGTGACCCGACAGAGTGTGGAAATTATAGAAAAATGACTAATATCACACACTAACAAAATCATGCTGAAGATTATCCAGTAACAAGTGGAACAGTACATTGACAGAGAACTACCAGAAATACAAGCCAGGTTTAGAAAAGACTGTGGCACCAGAGATATTATTGCCAGTGTCAGATGGATCTTGGCAGAAAGCAAAGGGTACCAGATGAATGTCTATGTGTGTTTCATTGACTATGCAAAGGTATTTGACTATGGAGATCACAACAAATTGTGGCTAACCTTGAGGAAAATGTACTCCCAGGACACTTGGTTGTGCTCATGCAAAATGTATACTTGGGCCAGGACAGTCCTCAGAATAGAGCAGGGAAACATTACATGGTTTCAAAGTCAAGAAAGGAGTGTGTTTGGGATGCATCCTGTCTCCGTAACTTTTTAATCTCAATGTAGAACAGATCATTCGGGAAGCAGGGGTTTTTGAAGAGGAATATGGCATCAGAATTGGAGGAAGACTCAACAACAACCTACATTATGTAGATGACACAACCTTGCTTGCTGAAACTAAAGATCTGAAGCACTTGATGCAGAAGGTCAAGAACTGCAGCCTTCAATATGGATTGAAGCTTAACATCAAGAAGATAAAGATTCTCACCACTGGGCCAATTGGTAGCACCATGAGACATGGAGAAAAGATTGAAGTTGTTAACAATTACAGCTTGCTCAGCTCCGCAATCAACACTCTTTAACACCAGCAGTCAGGAATTCAAAAGAGGAATTGCACTGGGAAAATTTGCTGTCAAGGACTTCTCTAGTGTACTGAAAAGCAGTGGTGTCTGTGTGCCTTATGCAGGCAATAGTCTTTGCAATTACTTGTAATGCATTGATCATTGGTCTTGGAAGGATGGAGGGACAAGGCAGGAGAACAAGACCCCCAATGAGATGTCTGATACAGTGTCTGGGGCAATGGCAGTTGGTGTGTCAGAATTAGTGATACTGGCTCAGGACAGGGGTTCAGAACTGCTGTACACAAGGTCGCTATGAGTAGCAGGTGACCCAATGGCACAAAACGAAAACAACAACAACAATGCAGTATTCAGGGGAGCTCTGGTGGCTTAGTAGCAAGATGTTGTGCTGCAATGTTGAAGGCATGTGGTTCGAGGCCGCCAGATGCTCTGCAGAAGGATGAATAATATCCTCTTGTGTGATTAATTGCCTCTAAAAACCTTTCAGAGGGTCAGTTATGGGTCAGTTCCATCTCTACGGTACACAACAGCAACAACAACATAGGGTATTTGCCAGTTCGTGACTGCGATATTTCACTCAGCATGACAGAAAGCTTTTAAAGAAAATAAAATGAGGTAATATAGAGGGGGTAAGGCTAGAAACTTTTAAACTTAAAATTATACTGTTGATTACTAATAACCATAGACAGCAATTGGACTGTAAGCACAACCTAACTCAGGAAACATAAGACTTAGGATATTTCTGGCCTTGATAGGCACTAAAGAAATGTACTATGTGTTATATACCTGAAGAAACATGATTGTTTCACAGATAGTGTTAACTGCACAAAAGAAGTAAAGCACTTTGCCAAATGAATTTACATTTTTATATGAAGCCCTTTGGTTCTCCTGACTAGCTGGTTAAGGACCAGATCAAGGTAGACATCTGTAAGCGCATACATAGCAAAAGATCCTATGGTCACAGTGGCCTCAGGAATTACTGAGCTTTGCCCCTGAAGAGGTGCAACCAACCAAGTAGAGGGGAACACATTACTCACACTGCTTTACAAGTAATGTGCTTCTGTAGCTCCTTAATATTTTCTGTGAAAAAGGATGAAAAGAACAGAACTGGTTGGAAATCAACTGAGAAAGGAAAGAGGTCTGACATGAGAAAACTAAGTCACATCAGAGTTTGTTGAGAGGTTGGTCAGAATCATACAGGATAAAGAGTAGGCCAAACAATCATTTTCTGGACTTTCTCTCACTCTCTCTTCTCTTCTCCCTCTCTCTCTTTTTGAGTAAGTTTGGGAGAAAATTTTTCAAACCACTTCTAAAATGAAAGGAAGAAAAGTGAAATGGGAATGGTCACACCACTGTTACATGGACTTGGGGTGACCTGAAACCCCATAATGTGTTTTCAGTGCATGATGTTTCCTGAGTACTCTCTGTAAGGCTCTGGCGTGCTAGTTTTTCACTGCTATAGAGGTCCTTAAGGCTGGAGGTAGAAATTCTCATCATTCCCTTTACGTCACCATGAACTGTGGCCTACAACAGTTGTCTCAGGCTAAACCTCTTTGCCCAAACTAAATATCTACAACTTGGGAAGGAAAAAATGAGGAAATTCTAGTTTCAGTTAAGTTTTAAATCAGAATAGAACATAAGCAGCAAGGAGATGCAAACTCTTAGAATGTGAGGGCCAGCTAGTGGGAGAGCCAGTAGGCCACAAACTTGGGTCTGAAAAACCTCTGCCACTTATGTAAATGATAGAATCTTCTTGTCTATAATTTCTCCATCTGGAAAATGGATAGGGGATATATAAAGCTCTGGTTTTGTGGTGAATGTTTAAAGAAATAACACATATAAGATATTTAGCAGATTTCTTGATAAATAGTAACAAACTCAATAATGGTAACTATTATTGAGTTACCAAAGCTGAATTTCTTATTTTGTTAAGTCCAGAATGATAATTATTTTAATTTGTCACTCAAGATTGTAGTGTTTCTTTCTCAGAAATGTGTAAAAAGCTTTCCTTTAGGACATTTAGATAATGAGGGTTTTGCGTAGTCAGAATACAGTCTAGATTTAGAACTTCATATTTTAATTTTGCAATGTTTTAACCGTCATCAATTCATGATATCATATTGGTATAAGATACCTCTTCTTTAAATGGGTAAAATGTAAATTAGACTATATAAATAGGCTCAGAAGTTAAAGTCTGAAAAGCAATTGCAACTGTAAAACTAAATTTAATCAATGAGTAACTATATCCCAAAAATGGCCTGCCTGTGAATTTTTGCTTTCTCCAAATACACCTAATCTCAGTGCCACAGTCACTGAGTCAATCTCATGAACGGTCTTCTTTTCTTGTACTGACCTTCTGCCCTTCCATGCATGATGTCCTTCTCCAAGGACACAACTACAGTTTGTTCAAGTCCACCAGATGCTCCATAGGAGAAAGGTAGGCAATCTTCTCCCATGATATTTACACTCACTAAAAATTCACTCGAGGGTCAGCTATGAGTTGGTTCTGATTCAATGGTCACATAACAATGAAGACAAAAATAAAACAGATTTAAAAAAATAAGGAACAAAATAATGGCTGCTGTTGTTATCTGTCCTTGAGTTATGAGTAAACTTAAGCAAAATTGAATGAAGCACTTCTCTGGCTTAAGCTATCTCCAGACCCTGTGATCCACAGAGTTTCACTGGTTGATTTTTAGAAGTAGATCACCCGGCCTTTTTTCCTATTCTGACTTAGTTCGGCAGCTGTGCTGAAACTTGTTCAACATACACACTTCCACTGAGAGATAACGGGTGGTGGTTGTGCATTTGGTCAGGAATTAAATCATTGTCTCCTACGTAGAAGTGAGAATTTTCTCACTGAAGCACTACTACTCTAAAACTAATAGAAGGGGGGGGGTGACACTTTTGATGTTCTTTAGTGCTTTTGTTTTTATTAGGTGCTATTGTTGACCCTATGAACAACAAGATCTGAACCCTGTCCTGTCCTGTGCCATACCCATCGTCTCTGATACATTTGAGACCATTGCTGCAGTCACTGCGTCAATCTATCTCAATGAGGATATTCCTTTCTTTTGAGACCCTCCACCTTTTCCAAGCATGATGTCTCTTCCAAGGAAAAGCCTCTCCTAGCAATATGCCCAAGCTATGAGAGTTAAAGCTTCATCATCTTTGCCTCTAAGGAGCACTCGGGCTGCACTTTTCCATAGACACATGTTTGTTCTTTTGGCAGCCAATAGGATATTCAGCATTCTTCTCCAACACCACAACTCAAATGCTTTAATTCTTTTGCCATCCTTATTCTTTGTCCAGCTGTAAGATGCATAGCAAATGACTGAAAAGAACATGACATAAATCAAGTACACCTTCGTTTCCATAGTTATATCACTGCTCTTCAGTATTTTGGAGAGGTCCCTGACAGCAGACTTGCTAAATGCAATAAATATAGCATGATTTCCTTACTGTTAGTACCAAGGACACTGATTGTGCATTCAAGTAAGACAGAATAATTGACAACTTCTATCTTTTCTCCATATATCATGATTTTGCCAATTTGCCCAGTGGTGAGGACATTTGTCTTCCTGCTGAAGGCTATAGTCTTTGATCTTCTGCAGCAAGTGTTTCAAGTCCTCCTCATTTCCAGCAAGCAAAGTTGTGTCATCAACACAGGTTGTGGATGATTTATCCTCAGATCCCGATGCTACATTCCTCTTTACAGTGAATAACTTCACAAATTATTTGCTCAGGATAAGACCTTGAATTTATCATACTTGAATTTAAAAATCATCTTTACAGGTTTGAATCACTGAACAACAATGATCAAAGACCAGAGGAGGTGCAGGAGGACATCAAGGATATCACCCATGAAGAGTGCAAAAGGTCATTGCAAAGACAGAAGAGAAAGGAGAAAACCCCAAAGATGGATGTCTAAAGAAACTATGAAAATTGTATTAGAGTGCCAAGAAGCCAAAACAAAGGAAAGATGCCAAAGGAAAAAAGCTGAGCAGAAGATTTCAAAGGGCAGCTTGAAAACACAAAGCAAAATATTCTAACGAAATATGCTAAGAGCTGGAGTCAGAGTCTTTTAATACAGTACATCTAATATATGATTTACCTTTTGGCATAATTTTAACAAGTGGTATAACTTACATTGGCCACTTAAAGAAAAATTTTTTAACAGATTTTTTAATTCAATTTTTAAATTAAACATTCTGCTAATTGTACTTACCTTCCAGTACGTAAGTAAGTACTTTCATAAGAGAGCTCTGGAAGGGTAGTGTGGAAGTGTATTGTGTTGCTAACATAAAGATTAACAGTTCAAATCCACCAGCTGCTCTTTAGGAGAGGAATGTCACTATGAGTCAGAATTGAGTCAGTGGCAGTGGATTTTTGTTTTTCCATACAGAACGTACTAGTAACTGCAGATATCATGTCTCTAGCATTCAGGGTTAAACATCAAACACAAAAACATGAGCTGAACTCAAAAGCTTGGTCTTGTCATTTACTAGCTATGGGCTTTGGACAAATCTCTTAACATCTCAGTTTTTTTTTCCCCAGTCCTTGTGACAAATAATAACTCCCAAATTGGTGAGCCCAATGAGTTAAACCAAGCTAGATCCAGGATTATTTCTGAAACCCCTACAAACCTGACCAAAAAACAGTTAACATCAATCTTTACCACAGTGTCTGTATACATACTGCCTCGACTATTTTTAATTTTTAAATTCTATATTCTTGATAATGCCTGGCCTCTTCCTTCCTCAAGTTTTGAAGCTAAGTGCATTCTTTCAGCATTCACTTCTCATGACAAATTTCTTCAAGTCTTCGTTCCAGGCTGACAGATAAACTGTTAGTTGACGATCGATCTGTGCTTTCCTTACACAATTACAATTGAACCATAATTATGTTATGCTTACTAGAATGTGACACTTAAAGAATTATAGAACGCATTAATACAAAGCATTTAGCTTCATATCTGGCACTTAATACGCAATCAAAAGCCCTTTTCTTTTAAAATGTTAAATAGGATGAATGGAAGGACGGACACACACGGATTGCTAGATGGAGGTGAAATATATCGATATAATGTAAAGGGGAAGATGGGCCTATGAAAGTTGAGCTGTGGTCTTAGTCTCCTTCCCCAGAACTCAGAGTAGGGAGGCCATAGGATAAGTTGTGCAGGTTTTACCGGGTTTCTCAGCTTTGGGACACAGATTCATAGGGCACCGGCAGGGGGCGGCCTTGTCTTGCAGCTGGATGCTCAACGGGTGCCCCCACCACTGTACACTTTGGTGGGGAGGCCGTGGCTCCCCCAGTTCAAACAGGGGCAGACAGTGCCTCATGCCAAGCTGGGTGATTGGGGCTGCGCAGAACCTTGGGAAGGCGTATTCAGCTTCCCTTGCACGCTCCTCCAGGTCCCCACCTCTGCACCTCAGCCTACCACAGCCTGAAGTGAAAGCTTGATCTTAGTTTGGAAAAAGCTAGTGAGAGACCTAAAAGGATCTCCAGTGGCAAAAGGGTGGGGGAAGGGGGTAACTTTCTAGCAAAAGGAGAAAAAAGGAAGTGCTGCGAGCACGGCTTCTTCGGTGAATTATCATTATCCTCTTCTAATCATTCTGGGATAAAACCCAAGCCTGACGCAGTAGCTGAAGTTGGGGTATTCCCTAGCTGGAGGAGACTGTGTGTGTAAACTCATACTTTTTCTTTTCGCAAGAAAGCAAAAGAGTATCACTGACTTTTCAAATTATTATTTTAATTTGCGATAGGAAAACATGAACGGCTTGCCCTCCTTTGGTTTTCCGCCACAGCACACTATACTGCGCAGAGACTCAAAAGCTCCTCCTGAACCCGGAGGCCGCGCGCCCGCATATGCGCGCTCCTGAAGGCGCGCGCTGGCAGGCCGCGTCCCCGAGAAAGGCCACTATGCCGCCCGGCCATCCAACTTGCCTGGGGTCTGCAGGGCGACGTGCGCTGGCCCGCGCCGCAGCCCCGACCGGCTGGCAGCGGCCCAAGAGCGCAGGAGCCCGGCGTTCCCTGCGGCGCCGCCCCGGTCCTCCTTCGGGCGGCTCTGCGCTTCTGCGCTCCTGGTTTCTCGAGCCTTGGAGAATCGAAACCTAGTTATCGGGGAGCCCTTCCCCTCACGCGCCCCCGGTGACGTGCGTGGCCTCGTCCACGCTGGAGACCAGCTTTATGAATGGAGTAACACTAGGTACGCACACATACTCCGCTCCATCGAGAGGGTGTGAGGCATCTATAAGAGTCCATCACTAATGCATGGTGACGGGCTCTCCACCGCGAGGATTTTATTTCCTTGAAGTTTTTGCAGTTCAACAGTTTTAGTTGTGATCCAATTTTGATGGCTGCTTACGACTTTGGAAACATTTTAAGTGTATCCCTTCTCTGCAGGAAAAGAAAGGCGGGGGGGGTGGGGAGCAAGTATAGATTAGATATATGTATATAGCACACACGACCTGGGGCCTCGGAAGATCAGCGGCTCCGCCGAGCTGCGTAGCTCCAGCAGTCTCGGTGTGCGGGTCTCCCCGCGGGCGGGCAGAGGGGGCGGGGCCCTATGCAGATGAGGAGGGTGTGGCGAGCGTGTTGCTCTGGGCCCCGGAAGCGCAGAAAAGCCTGCTATAAAAAAAGTACTGAAGACGTTTCCCGGACACAACTGCTGGGCTCCGGAGACAGTAGCGCGCGTGGCGGAGGCGGTGGCGGCGGCGTCAGCAGGAGCCGCCACCTTGGGGACCACCACAGCTGGGGTGGCAGCAGCGCGGGCGGGGCGAGGGCGGGAGTGGGCAGCGCCGGCGGCAGGCATCTGGGCAGCAGCGCACCTCTCCCTCGCCAGTGCTCCAGGGGTGCCGCCTCGCAGTTCCTCCGCTGGGCTCTCCTCGAAGGGGCGTCCTCCTCAGGTGACACTCCCGGGATTCCCGCTTGCACTATCTAGATGCATCAGAGATACTTTTGGTGCGGGATTGCCTTGTAGGCGCGGCGCGTGGCTGCGGGTAGCGGGTGCCTGGGGAAGGAGAGTTTTAGGGGAGTTCTAGGCCTGGGGTTGCCCCTGCCTTCCACCGCCTCTCCTCCTTACCGCGCGCTTTCTTGGGCTGCTTTCCTTTTAGGACTGAACAGGGCCAAGTGGCGCTCCGCGGGCAGTTCATGTCAGAGGGCCACGGGTACTTTGCAATGGCCGAGGACGAGCTGGCCAGCGGCCCCTACATTCCGGGGAGCGACTGCGGCCGCGGTGACTGTGGGGACGAAGGCGGCTTCGACGGACCCTGCGTGGACTACTGCGACAGCCCCACGGCGCACTGCAACGTGCTGACCTGGGAGCAAGTGCAGCGGCTGGACGGCATCCTGAGCGAGACCATCCCGATCCACGGGCGCGGCAACTTCCCGACGCTTGAGCTGCAGCCCAGCCTGATCGTGAAGGTGGTGCGGCGGCGCCTGGCGGAGCAGCGCATCAGCGTCCGCGACGTGCGCCTCAACGGCTCTGCCGCCAGCCACGTCCTGCACCAGGACAGCGGCCTGGGCTACAAGGACCTCGACCTCATCTTCTGCGCTGACCTGCGCGGGGAGGCAGAGTTTCAGACTGTCAAGGACGTAGTGCTCGACTGCCTGTTGGACTTCTTACCCGAAGGGGTGAATAAAGAGAAGATTACACCACTGACGCTCAAGGTAAAGGGAGCCTGGGAGGGTCTGGGCTGGAGGCTGTTTCTCGAAACCACCTGGGCACATCTATTAATTTTTGTGTTTTCATGGGTAAATTAAGATGCCAGAACGGTGTGAAGTGTTCTCCTTTACTTAGTGCCACAGCACCACAACTCTTCTTCTGCTTCCTCCTCTGTCCTCCCTGCTCTTCCTCCTTATTGGTTAACTCTTGACTTACCCTGTTGGGAGTCTTGTCCAGAATGAATTCTGGTACATTGCAGAACGAAATGTTGTAAGGAATTATTTGGAGTCATTTGTGATCTGCTCTTTGGAGAAAACAGGAGCCTGAAGCAGAAGCCAGTCAGTGGAGTGTATTATTGTGTTGGAAAATATGAATAATTCCGTGGCTGCATTCAGCTGACTCCTTCTGTTAAGGATAATGCTAGCAGATCTGACTTAAGGTTACAGTGTCTTCTTCTCCCCCTTCTCTGCACTTCCCTCTCCCCTTCTCAATAGAAGAGGCGATTTGCAATTAGTTAGCTTTGACTGAGCAGTCTACCTTCCAGAGTGTTCTAATTTAGTTCCTGCTTGCTTATAACTGCAGATAGTGCTCCTGGAAGGACACACATGAGTGGCTGCGTTAGGGACGGGGGGGTGGAAGGGTGAGAGGCCATCCAACTTTTCTCTCTCTGTTTTTCTGTGCCTTTTGAATGTGTTAGGTAGGAATTGTGCCTGAGCATTGTACCTGCTAGACATTGGCAAGAAATAACCTTAAAAAAATCAGACATGACAGCAGAACCTCTTAGGACTGTGCTATGTCTGCCAGAAGCCTCAAACTATTACTTCTTCTCTCTTTCCCAGACAGTAAAACTACTCGTTAAATATATTTTCCCCTGGGTTTTCAGACTCTTTGAGCCTGTAGGTAGTGTTTTGCTGAAACTTGACAAAACAAAAGCGGAAACAGCAAAATAATTCTCAGCTGTGTAGAGGAGGGATTTGCTTATTTTTGAGTTGTGCTCATCATCCTGTTTTGTCTTTTAAATTGTAGGAAGCTTACGTGCAGAAAATGGTTAAAGTATGCAATGATTCTGACCGATGGAGTCTCATCTCTCTGTCAAACAACAGTGGCAAGAATGTGGAACTGAAATTTGTCGATTCTCTTCGGAGGCAGTTTGAATTCAGTGTAGATTCTTTTCAAATCAAATTAGACTCTCTGCTTCTCTTTTATGAATGTTCAGAGAACCCGATGACTGAAACATTTCACCCCACCATAATTGGTGAGAGCGTGTATGGTGATTTCCATGAAGCTTTTGATCACCTTTGTAACAAGATCATTGCCACCAGGAACCCAGAGGAGATCCGAGGAGGAGGCCTGCTCAAGTACTGCAACCTACTAGTGAGGGGCTTTCGACCTGCCTCTGAGGAGATCAAGAGCCTTCAGAGGTACATGTGCTCAAGGTTTTTCATCGACTTCTCAGACATTGGTGAGCAGCAGAGAAAACTGGAGTCCTATTTGCAGAACCATTTTGTGGGCTTAGAAGACCGCAAGTATGACTATCTCATGACCCTTCACGGAGTGGTCAACGAGAGTACAGTGTGCCTGATGGGACATGAAAGAAGACAGACTTTAAACCTTATCACAATGTTGGCTATCCGAGTGCTAGCTGACCAAAACGTCATCCCTAATGTGGCCAATGTCACTTGCTATTACCAGCCAGCCCCTTATGTGGCAGATGCCAACTTTAGCAATTATTACATTGCACAGGTTCAGCCAGTGTTCACATGCCAGCAACAGACCTACTCTACTTGGCTACCCTGTAATTAGAGATGATTTAAAAATATCTAGTGGGGAAGCCATTTCAGACAAGAGGGATAAAAAAGAAAAAAGAGAGAGACCCAGCCCTGATTAGGGATATATTTTGTGCAATGATGATCTACTCCTGGATTTAAGTTGGCAAACGTTAGAAGTTTTTCAATAGATATGGGAGGCGTCATCTAGAAATAACCCTCCTCCCCAATCTTCCCAGCTCATCTTCTCACTCAATTGGATTCTACCCTGGGATATAAGAGACCTGCCATTAAAAGAAACCAGGTTCTTCTAAAATAACAAGGGAAAAATGCATGGTGACAATATGGGTTTGCTGTCAATACCTGCTCCCATAGCTTTCCCATATGGGGAAAATGGAAAGTTTCTTTTAAGATCTAAGTCACAAAAGAGAAAATACAGAAGAAAGGCCTTACCCACAGTAACTTATCAATTCAGGAGTTCTGATATGAACAATTCAGGAAGGAGGGGGGACTCCAACACTGAGATATATCTGGGGCTTTTAGCAAGTTCTATCTCTTGAATGATCCTATTTTGCTAACAGAAACAGCTTGCTCCAAATAAACAGTAGTAGGTTGGTGCTGTTCTTACAAAAACAGCAGAACTTATGATGATACAATCCATTATTTCCAGCTGCGTGCATAGTTCACATTTTTAAAATGTGAAAATGCAAGCAAAAACAGCTGTAGCAAAGAAAGTTATGCTCAAGGACCAAAGATTTAACAGATAAAAATACCCAAGTAGAAAAAGATAGAATATATAAAGAGTTACTATATTTGTTACACACTAGTATACATCAAAGTGCCTGTTGCCTTCTGAAAATTTGAAGTGGAAAATTTATTTTATGGTTTAATGATGTATTTTATTTTATCAGGGACTTGAGAAGGAAAAAAAAAACACAAGCTTGTGAATGGTGGAGGAAATGTCCTATTTTTCTCTTGGCAGATACTTGTATTAAACATTGGTATCATAGGGACGTGTATGTATGTATGTTATGTGTATATGTATACATATTTATTTAATATGGGTACATATACACAATATGTTGACCATGTTTTAGAATAATATAGCAAAGAGGAGAGGTTTAAATACTGTGTGCCTTTTATGTTTTCAACAGGATGACATGGGACGTGGGCACATTGCAATGATGACTTAAAACCCACTTCTAAAAATTTAAATGGAGAAAAACAAGTAATATATTTGATAGGAAGAACAGATTGTAGTTTTAATGAAATTCTCCCTTCCCCTCCCCTCACTTTTTTTCCCTTTTTTAGGGGTGAGCCATAGATTTCTGCAAATGGAAGAATATTTGTTTGGCAGAACACTTTTTTTTTATATTTGTCTTTTGACGGGCTGAACTTTTTTAAAAAATATTTGCTTATACTCCATGGTATATAATCCAATGGATCAGTGATAGGCAATTTTAATCCCTTACTACTCAAAACTATTTCTTCTGGTGATTTGAACACTACTTACTATTATTTAAATGAATTTTTAAATGAATGTGCTCTGTATTCCAGGACCACTAGAATTTAAAAAAAATGTGAAATGATCCTTTTTAAAGAGTATTTGCACAATTGCTTAAAGTTTATATATGAAATATATATTATATATAAAATTTTATAAATTCATGGAAAGAAAACATCTTTGATCTGGTTGTCATACTGCATATGAATGCTTAGTACTGTACTTTAAATCACTTTGCATTAAAACAAATCCAATTTATTTTCTTTCCCAAGAGAATAGTTAAACCTTTGTGAAAAAACTAGCATTATTATTTCAGTTCAATGATAACTAATCCTAAAACCAGCACTTCTCCTAGCCTTTAATTACTCTGGACATTGGTCTCTGAAAACACTTTTTTAGAAAAAAGAAATTAGCCTTCCCCTTCTTTGTCAACTGTGTAATCTCCACCAACTAGTAGGTGGTTGTTTTATTTTGGTAATTTACCAGAATATTCAACCGTAATATTTTGTCATCAATTAAGGAGGAATAGGGGAAGAAAAATCACATAATCCTGTTGGCAGTATAATAGTTTTGTTTCTTATCTAAATGAGCGTTGGGCAAATGCACAATCCTAGGCTAATCCATCTGGTCTACCTTGGGTGCTTCTTTCTATGAAGCTTTAATGGGAACTTGATGGGTTTGCATTTGCAACCTCCCTGTGAATTCTGTCAGAGTTGTAACAGCTCCTACACTGCACACAGTTTCCTCATGAACTCTTCCTACTCCTTTCTTGGCTCAGTCTCCCTTGCTGAAGCCCTGAGTTTGAAAAATTAATTTTGAGTTCCCAGGAAACTTTTTTTGCAAATTTAAGCCTGACACTCATCTGTAAGAATCCAGCGCTCTGCCTCATTAGTTATTTGGAAATTTTCTGCAGAAAACTAAAGAACACAGGTATAGCTGGTATTCTAGTATCGGATTTGTTTTTGGTGTTTTTTGGTTGGGTTGTTTTTTTGTTTGTTTTTTTTTTTTTCATCTTTACTGAATTGTCCACTATTTTCAAGCATCTGGAGCTATCTAGTTCTGCCATAGGAATAACCTGCTGTTAATTTATGACACAGACTTTTGTTGGAGGAGCCTTATTTTAAAATATTATTTCCATTTATTTTCTCAAATATTTATGTTCTTTTCTTGCTTACTCCGGGGTTGGTAGCGTATTTCTAAGTGCCAGCACCTGGCGATCAGAACAGGCTGTACTCGAGACAACATTAAGCATTTACTTTAAGACCTATATAATTTATTTCTCTTTTTTTATGTATTATAGTCTTGTGCATATGTAGTTGAATAAACAGCGGAATCTGTGTCTGTCTTTGTGGCTATGTAGCCTAAAACTTTGAATGTGTGGTGAGAGAGAGCCATGTGTATAGGTCAGAGGGGGGGGAAAAAGCTTTCAACTCCCAATTGGTGCCTGTGATTTCCTTGCTTTTATTTTCCTGACCTGGTGTGCTGTTACTTAAAGAACCCTGGTGGCACAGTGGTTAAAGTGCTAAACAGCTAACCAAAAGGCTCCTGGTTCAAGCACATCAAGGGAGAAGTATGGAGCTGCTTCCTGAAAGAGTGACAGACTTAGAATCCCAGTGGGGATTGTCTGTCCTAAAGGGTTGCTATGAATTGGAATCAGAATTGGCCTTGGAGTTTGGTATTGTTACTTCAAAACAGGAAGACACTTTCTCTTCCGGAGGCTCTTTTCACTTGTCTACCCCGGCATGGCATACATCATTGACCTGATGACGATGTCCTTGTGAAAAGTTTACTTTGTCTGCAGTATCTCCAGCTGCCTCAAGAATTCTACTAAGCAAGGTTGGAGTTTTCCCCTTCTAGAAATGGAATGAAGTCTCTGCTGCCGTTGTTAAGACTGTTTTAATATAGCTAAAAAAAAAAAATTAAAAATGCCAGGATGGAAGAATACTACAATCCAAGCCCAGAAGGAAGTGAAAAGATAACATGCTGTCATTACCATCCCTTTCTGTTTGCTTCTTGTTGGTTGCTTTACTGTGCATCAAGTTCTTAAGTCAGTGCTTGTTATATGAATATCGTGAGCTATTTTGTAAATGAAATATGTTGAAAGCTGTCAGCAGTTCAAAAATAAGCTTTTGTTGTTCTTGTTGAAGATGAAGTGTGTTAGATGAAACCAAAAAGAAAAAAAATTCCTGTATAGCATCTATTGAATTATAATCTTTCAAGATTTCTTTTAGCATAGCCTTTCCAGTGCTACGGAGGAATCTCTGTAATATTTTATTGTAACAGTGGCTTGCTAACAAAATAAATGGTAAAGATACAAAGTCTGAAGATGTCAAGGTAACTTGGCCAACTTGCTGCAAAGCCTGGCTGATGGAGGGAGCCCTGGCACTGGGCGAGCTGGCTATCTCTCCCTCCAGCACCAAAGCCATTGCTTGCTTTGAGATGTCCTTTTGCAGCAAGCTGCACCTGGTCACTCTTGGAATACTCTGACTAGAGACTATGTCACATTGATGGAAAAGAGACTTAAAAACTGACATATTTGAATCAATGCTAGAGGGAACAGATTGTGAATTTTGTTTACAGCATCCAATATTTGGATTTTTTTTGTTTTTTGTAAATAAAAAGAAGTTATTTTTTTCTACTGATTTATGACTGCTGTCTTTGGTGTCTCTTGGGCAGAGAATCCAACTTAGTTCCATGAGAAAGGATGAGGTAGCACTTCAAGAAAGTTAACCAGCCTTTAGCAATGTGTTGATTAGAGCACAATAAATTAAAACATGCAGCTCTCATCCAGTTAATTCCAAAACAATCATTTATTAATTTGCTGATAGGTGCCAAAGGATTTTGTCAGGGTATTGACTAACTATTGTTAAGTGACTCAGAAGTCAGCTGTTTTTAATTTTCAAGTATTGATACAGACTCGAGTTCTGGACTACAAGGCTTCTTAGCCTTGAGTGGCCCACACATTGTGATTTAGGACTCACAGATAGATATGTTATCTCCTCTTTGAGGATGTATGGTATTTTCAGTGTGTAAATTAGGATGAAGTACTAGAAGCCTGGAATTTGTGAGAATAAATAAAGGAAAGAACAACCAGTGATAGGAAACTTTTGAGTGTGTGAACTACGTGCAAAGAAACTGCTCTTTGAAAGATAGCTTTTAGCAAGTCGTACCTATTAAAATTTTCAGGGGACATTTATATTTTTAAAATTTTTTTTGTGCAATTTGGAGACTTGATTAATACTAATAGTTTATGAATTTGGGTAGCCTAAGCTGTTATCCTGGGCATCTAGCTGGCCTCATGTTTGGGGAGCTGTGATGACTTAATGGTAAGAAGCTGTGCTACAATCCTAAAGGTATGAAGTTAGAATCTATCTGATGCTTCAAGGGGAAAAGGATGGGCAATATTTTCCCCTTAGATTTGCTGCTACTGAAAAGCTACTGGAGAGTCAGCCTTTGGTCAGCTCCAACTCAACAGTACATAACAACAACTGATGGCTTAGTGGTAAGGATTTGTACTGTCAACCCCAAAGCAGGTGGTTCAAATCCACCAGCTGGTCCATGGGGAGAATGAAGAACAGTCTCTTGGAAAGATTTATAGCCTCAAAAAACTAATAAACGATCACTATGAGTCATAATGGACAGCAGTAATATTTAAGCTATTATCAAATGCATTTGAATTTGAAAACTTAACCCTTACACTTTTGATGTTACTTGGAATGCATGCATGATTGACACTTTATAAAAGAGCCATGCCTACTATTAAAGACTAATAAATTATTAACGACTAATGAATTCTTATCATACATCATAAAAACACAACCCTTGGTTGGATAATGATATTCACCCATCATTCTTTTGTTGCAAGGCCTTCATCCTGCTATAATCAGTCCTTTACATGTCTGTGATCATATATTAAATCACACTGAATGAAGATAGTATATTTTAATCTTATAGTACATAGATCCTACTATTTCTAGTTTCATTATCAGGTGGCAGCCAGCTAAGCCTGGAGAGAAATAAAACACTCTCCTTTGTTGTTACGTGGTGTCGAGTCAAGCATCACCCATGAACAACAGATCTGAACCACATCCTCCCTTGTGCCCTCTTCACACTTCCTGATACACTTGAGCCCATTGCTGCAGTCACTGAGTCAGTCCACCTGGTTGAGGGTCTTCCTTTCCTTAAGAACCTCATTTTTTAAACATGATTATTAAAAAAACAAAGCAAAACAAAAAGCAAAAGTTCACTACCAAATCAAAAGAAAAAAATGAAGATCGGTCTTTAAAGTGGAATGAAACTGTTAAGATCATCAAATACTGAAATCAAATTGCAGCATCTTCCTCAGAACCAAATTTGAAATAAGTGACACAGATATTCCTCAGCCTAATAGAAAATACATTCAAGCATGAAAAAGAGAAATGCTTCTGAAAATAACAGTGGCCCTTCATCTAAGGCCAGAAGCCTTCTGGCTTCTCAGTTTATTCTGAAATAAAAGGAACCAGGTTTCTTTGGAGAAATTCCTAAATCTAGGATTGAGGCATAGAATGAATAAGGGTAGTCCCTAGAAGTAAGAAAGTGCTTAAAAAAATCCACAGTGACATGGATGTATCAAAAAGACATAGAAGCCACCTGAAAGAGGTCTCAAAGGCCCAAACTGAGACAAAGTGAAATAATAATAATAATAATAATAATAATAATAATAATAATAAAATAAAACAATGATAGATTAACACCCCTAGTACTAAATGTCTAGGCTTGCACAGTGGTATAAATAAATGATGAAATAAGCAAATAAATATGGTCAAAGAGACCAATTTCCTCTGCAGAAGAATACAAATAATATTTGCAGATACTGCCCCCTCAAGGAGATGGAGAACAACTGTACACCCCTTAAACATGACTTTCATTTATTAACTCCTTTCCAAAGAATTTCATTTGGAAAAAGAATTTAAAAAAAATAACTTCAACAGAGAAATGAGAAATAGTACCTCACTGAGGTAAAATAAACATCATATAATTTATATATATATTTATTTAATATTAATAGTTAATATTTAATATCTATCTATCTATCTGTCTAATCAACATCATAAAACCAAGAGTGGCATCTACTTCCTAAACAGCATGCCTTAGAAAACTCTATGAACTTTAACAAATGTCTACAATTGTAGAGGGGCTTCAGGCCTTTTGTTCATAGGGTCGCAATGACTCGTGCTCAACTCGAAGACAATCAACAACAACGACATATGCATACATATGTATATATGTATCTATATATACACACTTGATATAGTATGAGACTGGAGCTTTGCTTTTATGATCTTTATCCCCAAAACCCATACTTACAAGACATACCATACTTACAAGAAATACCAGACATAACATATTTGCGAAAAGTTTTACAAAATACCTTGCAATTACTGTTCAAATCTATGAAAGTCATCAAAAGCAAGAAAAAGGAAGTTCACAGCCAAGTTGAGCCAAAAGAGGTATAATAACTAAACATAATGTCATATCCTGGATGGGCTTTTTGGCTTTTGAACAGAAAAACACATTATGGAAACTTCACTAAAGTGTAAGCATTAGTTAATAGTAATATCTAAATTGTTCATTGTTAGGTGCTCTCAAATTAACAAAAATATTTGTTATTTCTGCACCAATCCTCACAACTAATGTTATCTTTGAAATAGTCACTGTTTCAACCCATCTTGGGGTTTGTGTTGTTTTGTTGTTTGTTTTTTTTCTATGACCTTCTGCCAAGAAATATATTCCTTTGTGAAGACTGATCCCTTCTGATAACATGTCCAAAGAATGCAAGACAAGTCTCCCACTCTCGCTGCTAAGAAGCATTCAGGCTGTACTTTTTTCCAAGAAAGATTTGTTCATTTTGCTGGCAGTTCACCAACACAAAAATTCAAAAGAATAATTTATCTTATTAATTAATAAATAATTAAGTATTCACTGTTTAGTTTTCACATATACACAAGGCAATTGAAAAAATCCTACAGTTTAGGTCAGACTAATCTAAATCCTTAAAGGGACATCTTTGCTTTTTAACTTTCAAGAGTCAAATGCGGAAGACTTGACTACTACAGAATTTCTTATTTCTTGATTGCTGCATCCATTGGCATTGGTGGATCTAACTAAAAAGAAATCCTTTATGTTAGTAAAACTTCAGTATTTTCTCCTTTTATTATGGTGCAGGCATTTAATCCTGTAGTGAGGATTTTTGTTTTATTGTGTTGAGATAATTGAGTCCCCTTTGTTTTCAGTAAGTAAAGTTATATTATTTGCATATCAGAGGTTGTAAATTAGCTTTTCTCAATACAGCTGCCTCTTTCTTGTTAAGGGAACCCAGTTTCTCACTTTATTTTCTCTGTATACCATGCTAATAAATATCTAAACATAAACCTTTCCTGATTTTAAATCACACAGTATTCCCTTGTTCTTCTGTTCAAAGGACTGCTTCATGGTCCATGGAAAGGTTCTACACAAGTACACCTAAGTGTTTGGGATCTCCTGTTCTTTACAATGATACCCATAACTTATTATTATCTAAGTTATAAATTCTTTTGTGTAATCAATTAAACACAATTAAGTATCTTTCTCATATTCTCTGCTTTCAGCCAACATCCATCTGGTATCTGCAATGCAACCCCATTTTCCACACCTTCTTCTGACAAATTTCTGACTAAATTTTACTGACATATATTAACAATACATGCATTTTATAGGACCGCAATTCTTATGAATTCCTTCCATCTGATTAGACAAATAACTGTCTTCTAAATGTCTTGGCATGGATGAGTGAACACTTCTAGAATAGCATGTTTGTTGGAACATCCCAATTGATATTGGAGTCTTGTTTTTTCTTCAAATGCCTTCAGGGCCTGTTGTACTACTTTGAGTATTATTGATTCTTGATCATATGTTATGAAAATATTAAATGTTAACCAGTTCTTTTTGGTACAGTGACTATGCATTCCTTTTTTTCCCCCTTTAAGTCTTAAAATGGCTCTTGTTGGGCTAAATTCAAAGTACTACAGGAGTAAATTCCTTCTGGAAGTTCTATGGGAAAATCCATTTGATACCTTTGCCTGCTTTGAGATGCTATCCACATCCTTCGGCACATGGCTTCCTCTTCAATGTTATCAATGATATGGAGATTGTAGTGTAAAAACTCAAGACTAATATTAGAATTGAATAAAATTATTACCCAAATCATCTGGTAGTAGCAATCCAGTTAGAGAGAGAGAGAGAGAGAAAACACTGGATTTGAGCAAACATTATCCCTGTTTTTTCTGTTTATTTTGTCTCTTTCTCTGGTGGCCTAGTGGTAAGAAGCTGTGCTGCAGTCTTAAAGGCCTGCTGTTCTAGGACACCAGAAACTCCATGGGAGAAGGACGGGCAATCTCTTCCTGCAATTAACTGCCTCTGAAAACCCACTGGAGGGTCGGTTCCAACTCAACAGTATACAACACACATTTCAGTATAAAGCAGTCTTGCACATAGTAAGCATGAGATAAACAAGGGCTTGAGGAAAGATTTATAAATGATTCAATAGTTTTAAAAGTTAAAACAAAGTATATGGGATTTGTTTCTTTTTTTATTATATGTTATTCCATCATTTATTTTTATGCAATTATTCATATATATTGTTCTATACCTTGTGTTTTATATAATTAATTACTATTGACCTATTACTTTTGTCTTCCTCTTTTCTTGTCTCCATTGCACCTTACTTATTTCTTCACCTCCTCATCTCTTTAGTAATCTCTGCTGTCCTAGAGATTTCTTCTTCCTTTTTTCTGTCCCCCTTCTGCCCTTTGGGATTTAAATAGATAGAAAGATAGATAGATACATGCATGCATACATACATATATACCTTGTTCCATTTGTAAATTTTCTTCTGATGCTTCCTGTTTCTTTCATTATTTTAGCCAAAGAATTCTTTAATATTAATCTTTTAATTCAGCTCAAGGCTTGAATTTTTCACTCTTTTAGATTGAAAAATGCTGAGCATGGTCTTTCTTTTTAATTTTCTAACTCTTGAGTCTTTTCACATTTCAATATTAATACTGTGCCTTTTTAAATCCTTTGAAAACTTTTATTCAGTTTTTTCTCATTTCCCCCCCATTTGCTTTAACTACTACTCTACGTTTTAAGAGGGAATTTAAGAATACCCTCTGGGATATGCAAAAAAAAAAATTCTTTTTTCACTGGGAAAAAAAAGAGATAAAGGATAGATGGTTTTCTCCCTCCTCCCCTCAAAAAAGAATACCCTCTGATATTCATTTTTGGCCTTTTCTTTCTCATTTTTTTTAATATTGTTTGCTTCATGTATCATATGTATTATATCGATACAAAGGGATCATGTTAATATAATATGTTAACATTAGGTGAATTTGAGTATATGGTATATGGGGATTCTGTATGTTATCTTCATATTTTTATAAATTTAAATGTAAATCTAAAACTACCCACAAATTTAAAAGGCATTTCTTTAAAATGAAGACTGAGTGACTCTTCGTTATTACTTACAGAAAAAAGGAAACCATTTAGAAATTTTTTTTGTCTTTTTTCAAAAGTTTAGAGAAGCTTCTACTTACAGGTTTTAGGAGAAGAAAAGCTGTTGAGAACTGAGCACATAGACAGAGGATTCTGATAGAATGATAGGGGGAATTGATATGACACTAGAGTTTTAAGAAGTGGAATACTAACTACAACCACACATCATTGTGTAGATGTTTGTAAAAATGGAATGGTTAAATGAGCAGGGAACAAGCCATTTTAGCCCAAATGTACAGAAGATCTGAGAAGTTGGTAAGGAATTCTTTGTGAAGTAGTAAATGCAGTGTTTTTGGTCTTTTAAATAGTAACAACTATTCACGATATTTAGTGAAATATTTCATTGTGTATTATTTACTGTGAATAACACAATGCAAATATGCTTTCTTTCATAAAGGCCCAATGTGATAAGAGTAAAATTGCCCCTATAAGATTTTCTAGGTTTTAATAATTCTAGGAGGAGACTATAACTTTTTCCCCCTTAGAGCCTCTGTTGTTATTCTTATGTACCTTAGAGTCATTTGATTCATAGTGACCCTGTGTACAACAGTTCTGAACACTGCTGTATCTTGAACCAATTTCATTGTCTATGATGACATACTTACCCTCATTCCCCCTGTTACTGTATCAATCCATCTTATCCAGGATGTCTCACATGTGTGCTGTTGCTCCACCATTCCAAGAATGATGTCCTTCTCCAAGGACTAGTCTCTCCTGACAACATGCCCAAATTATGTCAGATGGAGTTTCAAAATACTTGTCTCCAAGGAGCAGCCTGGTTTCACCCTCTCCATGACAGACCCATTTGTTCTCTTAGCAATCCACAGTATGTTCAATATTCTTTTACGGCACCACAACTCAAAGGCATCAATCCTTCTGTCATCCTTAGTCATTGTCCTGCTCTCTGAGGCATAGCAAGTAATTGAAAGACCGTGGCCCAGATCAGGCACACCTGAGTCTCTAGACTGGCATCATTGCTCTTCAGTTCTCCAGAAAAATCCCTAACATCAAATTTTCCCAATACAACTCATCTTTTGATTTCCTGGCTGCTGGTACCAAGAGTGCTGATTATGGAGCCAAACAAACTGAAGCTATTAACAGTCTCAATCTCTTCTCCATCATGATGCTACCAATTGGCCCAGTGGTGAGAATCTTTGTTTTCTTGATATTGAGCTTCAATCCATATTTAAGGCTGCAATATTTGACTTTCTGCAGCAAATAAATGCCTTAGGTTCCAGTTTCAGCAAGCAAGATTGCATCATCTATATAATGCAGATTGTTGATTACTCTTTCTTCTATCCTGATGCCATATTTTTCCTCATAGAGCCCAGCCTCCCTTATGATCTCTTCTGCATACAGATTAAAAAGTTAAGGGAAAGTATGCATTCTTGGTGTACACCTTTCCTGAAAGAATTGAAGAACAAGTTTAAGCCTCAAGTTTCAGCGGAGTGAGTTCATCATTTTAATTTTCTAACTCCAGCGTTTTGTACATTTCATTTTAATACTTTGGCATGTCTTCCTCTGCTGCCCTTTGAAATCTTCTGTTCAGGTCCTTAACATCTTGATTTCTTCCCTTTGTTTTGGCTTTCTGGTATGCAATATTCAGTGTCTCTTTTGACATCCTTCTTGGTCTTTTTGTTTTCATCTGTCTTTGTAAAGACCTTTTGCATTCTTTATGGATGGCAGTCTTGATAATCTCCCATAGCTCATCTAGTCTTTGTTCACTAGTATTCAAGGCCTCAGATTTGTTCCTGAGATGGTCTTTAAATTCAAGAAGGATAGACTCAGGGTCAAACTTTGGTTCTTGTGATTTGATTTTATTTTCTTTAGCTTCAGTTGAACTTGCATATGAGTAGTTTGTTGATGTGTTGTTCCACAAACAGCACCTGACCTAGTTTTCACAGCTGATACTGACCTTTAATGATTTCCTCCACAGATGTAAACAGTCTGATTCCTGTATATCCTTTCAGGTGTGGTCCCTGTGTATAGTCGCCATTTGTGTTTCCTAGAAAAGATTTGTGCAATGAATAAATCATTGATTATACAGAATTCTATCATTCTCTTTCCAGGCTCATTTCTTTCAGCAAGTCCATGTTTTCCGACTACTGATCCTTCTTTCTTGTTCCCAACTTTTTCATTCCAGTCACCCATTATTACTAATATACCTTGGTTGCATACTTGATTGTTTTTTGACTGCAATAGTTGCTAGAAGTCATCTGTTTCCTAATTGGCTCTGATTGTTGGTACATAAATTTGAATGATGGTGGTATTGACAGGTCTTCCTTGTATGCGTATTGATATTATCCTGTCACTGACAACATTATAATTCAAGACGGTTCTAGAAATGGTCTTTTAAACTATGAACGTGACCCCATTTCCCCCTTCCCCTTTTAATTTTAAAGCATTAACCTTTTAGGGTCTTAACTTATATGCTACCAGGGAACTTGGTGTGAGTCAAAATGAACTCAGTAGTATCTTACAAAAATAGCAACATCATGTATCTGCTTACTAAGCTTCATTTCCAGTATATTTGTTTTTTTTTTTTCTATAATCATGCATTTTTATTAGATTAGCTTCCAGAAAGATTTAATAGTAGACTTAGTAAACAGGAGCTCTGGTGGCCTAGTGGCAAGGAGCTGCAACTACAATCCCAGAGGCGAACGGTTCGAACCAACCAGATGCTCTGCCGGGTAAGGAGGGACAATCTCCTCCTGTACCAGTCAGATCTGATTTGACAGTACACGCACACAAAAATAATAAAGTATATTTGTTTTGAAGATACATATACTCACACTAGTTTGTCAGCTTAATAGCATTTGAAACAGATAAGAGACAATATAGTGTAAAGATGTAAATAATTTAGTTTTCTTTGTACAGGTCTTTTGTATCTCTAGTTAGGTTCACTACCAAGTATCTAAACTTGTGGTTGGCTATTGTAAATGGTATTACTTTTTTGGTTTCCTTCTCTAAGTACTCTTTGTTACTGTAGAGGCATCCCACTGATTTTTGGATATTGACCTTGTATCCTGGCACCCTACTGAATAGGTCCTTTATCTCTAACAGTTTTTTGTTTGAGTCCTTGAGGGTTTCTGTGTATACTATCTGCATATAGGGACAGTTTAGCCATCACTTTGCCTATCTGGATGTCTTTTATTTCCTTCTCTTATTGTATTGTCCTAGCAAATAGAATATTGAACAGAAGTGGTGACAATGGACACACTTCTCTGGTCTTTGTTCACAAGGAAAGTGCTTTCAGTCTCCCCCTATGGATAATGCTATTGGCTCTTGGTTTTGCATATATACTCTTTACTATGTTGAGGAAATTTTCTTCTATTCCATTTTTGCTGAGTGTCTTTACCAGGAACGAGTGTTGGGTTTTCAGCAAGACACAATAAAAGACCGAAATAAATGGAAAAATGTTCCCTGTTCATTGATAGGAAGATTCAATACTGTAAAGTGGCAGTCTTAACAAAAGCAATCTACATGTTAAAATGCAATTCTAATACAGATAGCAAATTGATTTTTCAAAGAGATATAAAGGGAAATTGTCAAGTTTCCTTGCAGAAGAAAGAGATCCTGGATAAGCAAAACACTTCTGAAAAACAAAACAAAACAAAACAAAACAAAAAATTAACTGGGAGACATAGCACTCCCTGATCTCAAAACCTACTTAGACACTGTTAGTAACCACAACAACATTGTATTGGTATAATGGCAAGCACATAGATCAATGGAACAGAATCAAGAACCCAGAAATAGACCCATGTGTCTATGGTTAACTGATATTCCACAAGAAAATAAAACCTATTAAATAGGGAAATGAAATCCTCTTCAACAAATGATGCTGGCAAAACTGGACTCTGCAGAAAGCTGAAATAGGATACATATCTCACATCATACATAAAAATCAACTCAATTCAAGGTAGATCAGAGACCTGGGGTTAAAGCCCTAAACCATAAGGTTTGTAAAAGACAAACTGGGACCAAGTTTAAAAGGCCTAATCTATGGTATAACGAGACTTAGCAAATATAGCCAGAAAAACATTGTCTGAAGAGGATAAAATTGATGAATGGGACTTTCTAACAATTAAATCTCTGTGCTCATCAAAAAATTTTTACAATAGAGTGAAAAGACAACCTACCAACTGGGAACAAACATTTGGCAATACCATCTCAGACAAGGGTATCATCACAAAAGTTTACAGGATACTTCTAGGCCTCCAAAGTTACAAAGTGTGCAAAAGACATGGAAACACTTACTACTAAGGAAGATATTTGGATGGCTAACAGATACATGAAGAAATGCTCAAAATCACTGACTATAGAGAAATGCAAATCAAAACCACAATGACATACCATCTCACCCCAGTAGCAGTGGCAAAGTGTAGTAGTGCAAAAAGCAATGAATATCCGAGAGGATGTGGAGAGATGCATTGTTGGTGGGATTGTACAATGGTATAACCTCTTTAGAAGACAGTTTGGCATTTTCTGAAAAATTCTTATATCTAGAATTTATAAAATACTCAAGCACCACAAGAAGATAAAGGAAAACAACCCAATTGAAAAATGGGCACAGAATATGAACATACACTTCACCAAAGAAGACATTGAAATGGTGAACAAATACATGAAAAAGTGTTCAAAATCCTTAGTTCTAAGAGAGATTCAAATCAAAGCAACAATGGGACATCATCTCACTCCAGTCAGAATAGCAAAATTTAACAGAATAGCAAACCAACAATAGATGATGGTGAGGTTGTAGAGAAACTGGAATTCTTACTCACTGTTGGTTGAGTGTAAAATGGTACAACTACTGTGGAAGACAGTATGGCACTTTCTCAAAAAGCTGGAAATAGAAATACCATTTGACCCAGCAATTGAACTACTGGGAATATACCCTAAAGAAATCAGAACTGCCACCCAGGCAGATATATGCTTACCCATGTTTATTGCAGCTTTATTCACAATAGCAAAGAGTTGGAAACAACCCAAGTGTCCATCAACAAATGAATGGTTAGAGAAGCTATGATATGTTTGCACAATGTTATGCTGCAATGAAAAACAAGGAACTAATAAAATATTATGCCAAATGGGTGACCCTGGAGGACATTATGCTGAGTGAAAGATCCCAGCTACAAAAGAACAAATACTGCCACTGTTGTAAAGCAAGACTGACATTGGACGGAGTTGGGAGGAAACTAAGATGGGATAAATAATGTATACTGCATTGAAACATTGAGGGAGAGTAATGTTTATAAGTAATATATTGTAATGACAAGAGTCCAGAAAGAAAGCTGCATAGTGAAATGAACTGGAGGGAAATGGAGGATTGTATTACAATGAAATTTTTTTTTCTTACACTTTTCAAAGGGAAAAAGGACCTGGGGTAGGGGTGGGCAGGGAGGAAAATGTGCAGCTATGAAAGAATGGAAATCTGTAAACTTTCATTAAAATAAATTTAAAAGAAAAACCCCAAATGTGACTCAGCTCTTCCATTACTAGGAATATTACCTAGTAATTTAAAATTACCCCAAGGAAATTTGAAGTGAGACACAAATGGAGATTTGTAGACCTTGCAATTGCTGCTATGAACATGGAAAGAGCCCAAATGTCCAACTACAACCTGATGGATTGAGAACTTGTGGTACCTTCACAAAATGGAATACTATGCAGCATTCAGGAGCAATAATTTTGAAAAATACTACATAACTTGGGAGAGACTGGAGAACATTATGCTGAGTGAACTAACTCAGTCTCATAGAGAAAAAATACTGCATAAGAACATTGTTATAAAAATAGAAGGATATCTAGTAAAACTTGTATGGGACCCCAAGGGGGGAAGGAGTAAAAGTAGAGGGATAAGGATGTATAGTGGTGAAACAACAAGGTTACGCAATTTGGTGGGTGAAGGGAGAGAGTGAAGGAAATGGGAAGGATTTGGGTGAAAAGACAGGGTAATGATGGGCAAGGTCCAATGGTGATTACTTTTATAAAACATTATTCATGAGAATGATTGTATGAAACATAATATGAATGAAGAATAGTGTGAAACACAAAGTATACAAACTTTGTAAGCAAACCAATATAAAAAAACTCCAAAAATTAGGTGAGAAAAAGGATGTAAATACTGTCATAAGTTTTAAAAAGGAACCATTTGAGTTCATCAGTTTAGGTAGTTAAGACAGGCTTGTGCTCCCTTCCTGAGGCACACAGAGCCCCTGAATTTCAGGAATTTATGAGTGTGGGGCTGAGTTATTTCTAACATCAATAATGGAAAGTTCCCTTCAGGATACCCTTCAGAAGTTATCGATTTTCCAGCACAGTTTGTACTTATCAGTAATGCCAAGATTTTGTGGCATCATCTGGCTATGTCATTAGAAAACGGCTGAAATCTTATCCTTTTAGTTCCCCCCCTTTTCTTTTAGCAAAGTTCAATATAAAAGGCTACACAAGGCACTATTATGCCAGCCTATGCAATAATCCCAAACTATAGATGCTCTGAAGTCTATCCTTTGTACTTCTTCAAAGTAAAATCGTATGTACTCTTCAAAGTAGAATAGTATGTATGTATGTTTCATGTTAACAAAGTGAATGAAAATATATTTTATAGTCTAATCATAAGAGGGAAATAAGGGAAAACAAATTTAACCTTATTAAATATCTAAAGTAAATTATGATTGCCGGGTTTAACAAATAAAAACACAGAAGTCCCAGTTCAATTTGAGTTTCAAGTATATAATTCTTGTTTTTACAACTATGTTTTATGCACTATTTGAAACATGCTTGCTTGGAAAGGTGAATGGCTGGTGAATTAAAGGAAGACCCTCGACATGGTGACTGCACAATGGGCTCTAGTGTGTCAGGAAGTGTGAGGACAGCACAGGATAGGACGGGGTTCAGATCTGCTATCCGTAGGGTTGCTATGAGTCATGCTTGACTCGGTGACACCTCACAACAACAACATAGGGCAGAGTAAAACAGCCCCAGTAGAGCTTTTTAAGTCTATAATCTTTATAAAACAGATTGATACTCCTCTTCCCCAGTAACTACTAGTAACACTCCCCAAAATGTCAAATCTAATGGCATCAAGTTAATTCCTCAATGTAGTGACCCTGCAGGACAGAGTAGAATTGACCTGTGGAATTACCAAGGCTGTGAGTAAATAGGAACCCAAATTACCACATCGTTCTCTCATTGAGAGGCTAGTGGGTTGGCTATTTCAGTAAGGAGTGGAACACTTAACCACTGTGCCACTAGCGCTCCCTGGATACCATAAATTCCTACACTGGTCTAGAGTACCCAAGCACCAAATTCTCTGAAACATAATTCATTAACTAAAAGTGTGTAAAATGCTTATATGTATTTGCTCTTGTTAGAGAGTCCAAGACAGTCCCAGAAGTGATAGTCCTGCGTGGTCTTCTGCCAGATGAAAGGCTAGGTTCACTTACAAGTAGAACTTACTTGTTGAAAGTTAGTTTTTTGGGCTGTCTTGGAATTGATTGCTCAGGATATTTTGCTCTGCATGGGACATCATGAAGAATCAGGTGGACTAATAGAGAGTCAAAGTAAAAGGAATTGTTTTTAAACTGTGCCTTCTTGATAACTTTTCAAGAGGTAAAGCTCCTTACAAGCCTACAAGTTGCCCCCCATATTGATAGATATTGGCTATTTTCTTTCTTTCTTTTCTCT
>NW_006399861.1:1708372-1715738 GCF_000299155.1 Elephantulus edwardii | reverse complement strand
TTTTTTTTTTTTTTTTGGTAAAATATAAGGTTAGATGTCTTGCACTTTTTGCTGATGCAAGCAAAACTTGTCTCTGAGTTTCTGGGCATTTGTCTTCTCTTTCCAAAACGATTGCAAAATGAATCAATCTTTAGAACTTAACTACAATGCACCTTGAAATTTTATTGCCCTGTAATCCTGTTGCTACAGCACATTAAAATTCCCTTGACTGTTTGTTACATAACCATTGCTGGTAATTTCATTCTGAAGAATAAAATTTAGTCTTTGATGCTTTTTGCACAGCTGTGAAAGTCCCTATCTCATATGCACCAAATGTGTGTGTACCATAGACCTCAGCTCTTTCTCAATTTATATAGGGTCAGTCAGTTTGTGTATTAAATCAGAATAGACAAGTTACTGAAAAAGAATTTATAACTGTCACTCTGATTATGGTTTCAACTGCATTATCTTGGATAGTGGAAATCCATAGCCTTTGATACTATGAAAAGCAGCTCTTGTTGCCTAGTGGGTAAGGCTGTGCACTGCTGGCCTAAAGGTAGAGGGGTCAAATTTATGAGCCAATCAGAAAGAGAGATGCCCATCTTCTCCTTAGCAATTAACTGCCTCTAAGACTCACTGGAGGTCCAGCTATGAGTCAGTTTTGACTTAACAGCACAAACAGCAACATCATTATCAAAGCATTTCAGAAATAATTTCTCATACTGTTAGTTTTAACATATGAAAATTTACAGATACAAATGTAGCTTTATATCTATTAGCAATTTAATTGAAAAAAACACAATAATAGAGAAATTAAGAATTTTGTCAAATCAATGTAAGAGTAGTCAAACTCATTCACACTTTGGACCATTTGCAAGCTCTCCAATCTCCTTGGAAAAATCTTTCTCTAGATCTCTGCATTGCTTTAGCACATGCCAGCATTTTTATTTAAATATTTGTGATAACTTGTCACTGATTTTTATGCTGAAAACTGAGATTGTTTTCCTCAGTATTTTTATTAAGTAATTAATTCCCTGATATTTGAATCTATGTTACTGGGGTCTATTGGCAATAAGCTATAATGCAATCTCAAAGGTTTAAATCTACCAGCTGCTGATCAGAGGATGGCCAGCCTCTTCCCATGAGATTTACTGCCTCTGAAATCCTATTGGAAGGTCAGATATGAGCTGATTCCCACTCAACGGCAAACAATAAAACAATATAAGCTGTGGGAGAATATAAGGAATATCATTCATGAAGATTGCAAAAAGTCATTACAAAGACAGAGGAGGGAGAAAAGACCAAGATGAATATCAGAAGACTCTAAGTATTGCACTAGAGTGCCAAGAACCCAAAACAAAGGGGAAAAAACATCAAGAACTTAAAGACTTTAATAGAAGAGTTCACAGGGCAGCTCAGAAAGACAAAGCAAGTATTATAATGAATTGTGCAAATATCTGGATTTGGAAAGTCAAAAGAGACAAACCCGCTTAACATTTCTTAAGCTGAAGGAACTGAAGAACAAGTTCAAGCCTCAAGTTTCAGTACTTAAGATGTTGAGGGCAGAATGCCAAATGACTGGGGAAGTATCAAAAGAAAATGGAAGGAGTACACAGAGTCACTATACCAAAAAGAATTGGCAGACACAGAAGAATTTCATGGAACAACATATGAGCAAGACCTATGGTGATGAACTAGGAAGTTCAAACTGCTTTGAAGAAATTGGACAAAAATAAAGACCCTAGGAATTTATGGAATACCAATTGACATATTTCAGCAATTTTTAGATGTTGTCCTGGACGTACTTACTAGGTTATGCCATGAAATCTGGAGGATAATTATGTTGCCAGCGTGACTGGACAAGATCTATATTTATTCCCATTCCAGAAAAAGACTCCAAAAGAGTGTGGAAATTATCAAACAATATCACTGATATCACATGCAATCAAGTTCCTGCTGAAGATTGTTTGAAAACGGTTGGAATGGTACATCAACAACTGCTAATTGTGCAGGCAGGGTTGAGAAGAGGCCATGGCACTAGGGACATCATAAGCAATGTTAGATGGATCTTGGCCAAAAGCAGAGTACAAGAAAAATGTCTTATCTGTGTTTCATTGGCCACAAAGGCATTTGACTGTGTGGATCACAACAAATTGTGGCTAGCCTTAAGAAGCATGGGTATCCCAAAACACTTAACTGTGCTCATGCAAAACCTCTATTAGGACCAGGTAGCAGCAGTCAGAACAGAGTAGGGAAACACTGCATGTTTCAGGATTAGGAAAGGAGTGTGTCAGGAATACATTCTATCTCCATACTTTTTAGATTTATATGTAAGAAGGAATATATTTATATTCTGGAGGAATATGGCATCAGGATTGGAGGAAGACTCATCAACAATCTGCGTTATGCAGATGATTCAACCTTGCTTGCTGAAACTGAAGAGGATATAAGGTGTTTGCTGCAGAAGGTCAAGGACTGTAGTCTTTAATGGATTGAAGCACACAACAAGTAAACAAAAATTCTCACTACTGGACCAATTGGCAGTTTCATGACAGATAGTGAAGAGATTGAGATTGTTAAAAACTTTGGCTTGTTTGTCTCCATAATCACCACTCTTGGTACCAGCAGTTAGGAAATTAAAAGATGAATTGCACTAGAAAAATCTACTGTCAGGGACAACTCCATATTTTTAAAGAGCAATGATGTTAGTCAGAAGACTAAGGTGTGTCAGATCCAAGCCACGGTCTTTGTAGTTACTTTCTTTGTATCAAAGAGCTGGATAATAACTAAGGATGATAGAAGAAGGATCGGTACCTTTGAGTTATGATGCTGGAAAAGAGTTTTGAACATACCATAGGCCACCAAGAAAACAAATAGGTCTGTCTTGGAGAGGGTGAAAACAGTTTTCTCCTTGGAGGCAAGGATTTCGTCTCAAATATTTGGACACGTGGCCAGGAGGGTCCAGTCCTTGGAAAGGGATATCATGTTTGGAAGGGTGAAGGAAGAGAAAGACCCAAGATGAGACAGATTGACTCAGTGACTGGAGAAATGGGATTAGGTCTGTCAGAGAAAATGAGACTGGCTTAGTATAGGGCTAATAATGTACTTAGGGTCACTATGAGTCACAGGCAACTCAATGTCACATAAAAAGAACAGCATAGCTTATCTGTCAGGATAGAATGAAATTCTATAAAGGCAAGACATTTTTCTTATCTCCCTCACAGTCAGACCTAACTCAACATCACCTAACAATAACAAAAATTAATGTCTGAAATAATTCTTGCCACATAAAAGGTTCTTGATAAAATTCTGTTAGATTGTGAGCCAATTACTGAATAAATCAATTAAGATAGCCTACTTGAGAGAAGATACATTGTGAGAAGAAGAGGTAAAGTGAGGTATCTAATGATGATGGGAAAAGTGTTAAAAATGAAAAAAAGAGTGAGAAGTAATCAGCAACACTGGTAAAAATACGAGCAGAACATCCGTGATTGCCTGTTTATTGAAGAAGCATGAAAGAGACCCTCGCCGGGAAAATTCTGGTCCTAAAGATGGGGGGATTTCCCAATAAGCAATTTAAGTGCACATTTATTTGTGCTTACTTACTAACTTGTAGTGAATAATTTCTCATGTGTTTCGCCAAACTTGTAGAACTGTTCTTCACAGATTAGTGAACATAAGGAAGCTTGTTTCCCTTGCTTACTGGGTAGTCTGAGCAGGGATTGCAAATTTGAAAAGAAGTTTTCATTTTGTAGGAAAGTGCTGGAACACTGACAGATGCCAACTATCCATAGAAGTAGAATCTTTGATGTGGTGAAAGAATGTGAAACCGTCCACTACAGATTAGTAAGTAAACACAAGTAAGCCCAGGCTTATCTTGTCTATTGGGTAATATGACCACTCGTCTTGAATCAAGTTGCAAACATTGAATAACAAGTGGCCTCAACAGTGATGTTTTAGGGCTAGAGTTTTGAAGTCAAAGAACTATTGACTTTTCTGGGTCCCTAAAAGTGGACAGTAGAGAATGAGGGGACTATCCTGTCTTAAGACATTTGCCAAAGTATGGTTACCAGAAACAAGAAATATAATGTACTTTTTCTAGAACCCATGAGTTTATTCTCTTAGTTTCCAAACTCAATCAAGCAGCCTGTTAAGGTCTTCAGCTGACCCAGAAAATAACTATACTCTTGCTTCCCTTGCTACTGTCGGAGAAATTTTTAGAGCAATGTGTAAATACTGAGGTTAGCTGTCATATTTTCAATAAAGGTGGTGGAATATTAGACAGGAAATTCACACTGCCTTGAGGAGGGCAAATATAAAAGGTACTCTGTAATTGTTGTTGTTGTGTATCATGGATTTGGAATCAATTTCTAACTGATCTCAGTTGGTTGTTCTGAGACAGTTAATCACATAGGAGGGGGTTGACCAGGCTTGTCCTGTGGTGTAGCTGGTAGATTCGAACTGTGTGCCTTCAGGATTTCAGTACAGCTTCTTACCACCTGGCCAAAGAACTCAATCAGTATTTTCAATAGTATTGTTAGCTGATCAAGCCTTATGGAACAGTCTTACCCTGGGACATTATACCTGCTATGACTAGTGTGTTTGTTTTTTTTATTTTTTCCAAGAATGTCTCATGTCTGAGAGGAAGCTATTATTGTCTCCACTCTACACTGAAATGGAAGATTAACTAGGAAGGCCTCATGTTAAATATTTAACTTCATATTAAATTTTTAAAACTTGACTATAAGATGAAATAAAATTTTGCTACATAATCACTTTCACATGTACAACTTGGTGGGATGACATTAATTACACTCATCATATTATGCATCCTAATAATTTTTCAGTATCACAATCATCTCAAGAGGTAGGTAAAACAAATATGGTTTTGCCACCTTCAAGGTAAGAAAAATCAAACAGAGAAACCGCCCTTGCATGTATGACAGAAAAACCTTTAGAACTTGCCCAGAGATACCACAGAGGGAGAGTCTATTTATTCCTGAGAAACATGAGACAAATTGGCCTCCAGGTCCTTTCACAAGTCTCTTCTATCAACTCTCCATTAAAATGACAGGTGCACCCCAACAGCACAGCAGGTAGAAGGTTCAGGAAAAGCATCAAAGCTTTTCTTATAGGATGAGATCATGTAAATTGCTTATTGTGAGTGAATTACCTTATGAAAAATAAGCATGATTTAAATTTTCAGTTTGCAGTAAAAATTCAATAAACTACCTCAGCGTTGTCAAGGCTTCTTTCTGTATACGTCGTATTACAGCGAATGGAACACTTAGGCTTTAAAAAGTCATCAATTAGTGTGACATCACTGTTACTGACAATACATGCTACCAGCTGGCTGCTATTGAAGCTATTTTCTGTCTTCTTATTTTGAAGAAAATGACTGAAAGGAAAGGTAGAGAGTATAACAAGACATGCTAACCTCTTCCAAAATTTCTATAACATCTAAAATGCTCATTAGTCTTCTTGTGCTGTAAGCTTCTCACACCTGTTTTAGCTCATGCGCCTTCAAGTATGTTCCTCGAATTTTTATCCTGTTTTATGACTTCTTATTCATAATGTTAGAACCTTTTTTAACATTTAACTTCCACAATGCTCTTTGTCACTTGAAAGTCCAGAATCATCATCAGAGAGCTGGACCAGATTCAGGGAGCAGAGTGTAGTTCAAGTGTCTGTGTATTAATTAATGCATTTCCAAAATGAGGCTGAAAGAAAGGTGTGCATGTCAGGCCCCACCTATAATGATTTGTTGTGTAGCCAGCCTGAGTGTGGCAAGAACATTTATACTTTTAGCAGAGTAACTTTGAAACTAACTCTACACGAGACCTCTTCTTTAAAGGAGATGGTGCTGACAGTGCAATGCCCATGTTAGGGTAGGCCTTCTAATAGAGCTTAAGACAATCATGGCAATTCTTATGATTTGTTTTTCTGGTATAGTCATAGGATAATGAGTCAAAGTAAAACTAGACATAATGCCTTGCAATAAATTGTACTGTAGTTACTGTATCACTGCTCCAGAAGCAAATGGCAATAGGTGACTAAGTTGTTGTTATTATGTATTGCTGATTTGGAATTAACCCATAGCTCGTCCTTCAGTGGGGCTTTCAGAGGCAGTATAATTGCATGGGAGAAGATTACCCATCTGACTCCTGTAGAGCAGATGGTGGTTTAAAACCACTCACCTTAAAATTGGCATCCCAATTACTACCACTCAGCAGGAAAGTCTGAGAAGCAGGAAATGTTGTTGTTGTTGTTGTTATTAGATGGTGTCAAGTCCAATATACTCAAAGTGATCCTATGAAAAACAAACATGAACTCTGTCCTATTCTGTCCCAGATACACAATCTCTGACCCACTTTACCCTATAGCTGTAGTCACTGTGTCAGCCCACCTGCTTGAAGGTCTTCCTCTCCTTCATCATTTCTCTACCTTTCCAAGCTTCCTGTCCTTGACCAAGAAAAAGCCTGTCCTAGCAACATGCCCAAGGTATGTGAGTTAAGCTTCCCCATTCTTGCCTTCAAGGAGTACTCTGGCTTTACCTTCTTCAAGACAAATATGTTTCTTCTTATGGCAACCCATGAGATATTCGTACTCTTTTCCAACATGACAACTCAAAGGCATCAATATTTCTTCTGTTATTAATTATTTAGATCTCAAATGCATAGTAAGTGAGTGAAAAGACCATTGTCTGAATCAGGTGTACCTTAGGACTCAAAATAACATCATTCCTCCTCAGTAATTTGGAGAGGTCCCTAACTGTAGACTTTCCCAGTGCATACATCTTCTGATCTCCTGCCTTCTGGAGTTTCCCCAGTCTGTAAAGGAGAACAATAAAAATCCTACGAGATTAGGAATAAAAAAATATATTCAGGAAAGGAAACGTGCATGCCTAGATGTTTCTTATTTCCCTTTCCACACTGGGGAAATTTTGGGCCTAGTGCGGAGTGGTCTTTTTTGCATTACCTGTGACATCATCTGACCTCTGAGTAGCCATACTGGAGGGCAGGTCTCAGGTCCGGGAAAGGAGTTCATCTGAGATATTGAAGAGAAAAAGAAGGTGGTTAATTATTTTGTGTTACAATGTTCTAATGTCACTAAAGGTAAAAAAGGTACCATTGAGGTTACTGTAGAACAAAAAGAAGATACGGTTAAGATAAGAGCATGGTTGATGAGAAATGGACAGAAGACTCAGAATATATTGGGGAATTATTATTACAGTGTTGAGTGGCATGTGAGATCTGTCAAATATTCCCTGTATATAAATCCCAAAAAAGAACTGCAATTAGAAAATATTTTTATAACTAGGGTCCTGCACACAATTCAGTTTCTGCTAATGACAATCATTTGCATGAGGACATTCTCTTTCTTTCTT
>NW_006399861.1:1703342-1706482 GCF_000299155.1 Elephantulus edwardii | reverse complement strand
AAACTATGCCAAGAACAGCAATTCTATGTGGTTGAAAGAGCACACAATAGGGAGTCAGGTTTTGGGTTTGAATTTTAGTCTCACCACTTACTTAATCATGAGCAAAATACCTAGACTCTTTGGACTTTTGTTTCCTAAGCTTCTCTAAACTGATGATTAATACTTGCTCGAAATAATACATTGATGTCTACATTTAATGAGATAATGGATTTAAACTCTTTTGTAAGCACTGTAAAATATCTTAAATGTACAAAGCAGATTAACAAAGCATCATTACTTCAAGTGATGCATGTAGGACATGTTTTTCCTATTGAGATTAGGTTTATCTTCTGGAAGGCTTCTTTCTTTCTGCCAGGGGAGCAGTGGTCAGAAAGCAAGAAAACTACCCACAGAACTCTAAGCTGCATAGAGGTTTAGCTATGCTTACAGAGGTGACAGGCAGGCACAGGATAAGGCAAAGTTCAGGTCCACTGTTCTTAGGCTCCCGAGGAGTCCTACTTCTCTCAGTGCCACCTAACAACAACAACAAACTACTAAAGTGTAATCACTTGAGTGTGAGTCAGCAACGGACAGAACACACTCAGGAAAGAACACCAACTAGGCAGCATTCTACTTCTCTGGGAGAATTCTCAGGTTAGGATTCCTCAAGGGTGACTTAGAGAATGTTTCGTACTGTGCTAAAGTCCACTCCAGGTCATTACCAAATGCATCTTCCGGCAAAGCAACTGTTTTGGAGGTTCTTATTCCTGGGTCGTGAATGCTTGTTCCTTAGGGTTACGATTATACTGCATCTGTGAAAGAGAATTCTTTTTCTCTTGTTGATGTCACTCTATGGCAGTAAGGCCAGAAGCATTTGGGATTATAGCCCCATGCCATCTTTATATCCGAGTATGTGACCACCTTGTCTAGAATGAAACTAGCCTAATCAGTTCCAGAGCATGAGTACACCTCCAGGCATTTATGAGGTATTCGGTAAATATTTATGCAGTGAATAAATGTAGGTATATGACAGCTAAGAGTAATACTTGTAGGTGGGAAAATATGATTAGAACAATATTAACTTTCACTCATGTGAAACCTATGCCTCTCCTTGTAGAGTGAAGAGAAAGTGTCTTTTCGTCCTTTATTTTGTTGCTAAGAATGTATATACAGTAAAACACACACACCAGTTCGGCTTGCTCTGCATGTACAATTCAGTGACATTGACCACAATTTTCATGTTGGACAATTATTCTCATTTTCTAAGCTGTTTTTATGCCATTCTCTACTCCCTCTATCTATCTAATCTTTAAAACTACTGTTGTTGATTTGATCCCGCAGGGATAGATCTTAAAACATCACAATGCTCAAGGCATTTTTATCAGTAAAACTGACCTATGGTTTGGTTTTAGGAAGTTTTTAGGGGATATTTTTAGTTTTAGGTTCAGAGATTTTCTCAAGGCAATAGTTTCAAAGGTCTATTCAATCTTCATGACTCCAGAAATACCGGACTCTGAATTTGAAACTCCATAATATAGACACCTCATGAGACCAAATTTAACTTATTTAAAACAAAAATATTTCATGAGTTGATGTATTTTGATTTATATTTGTAACATATTATTTTCAAAACTGACACCAGAGTTAATTATTTAGCTAATTTCCAATGTCATATTTTGCTCTAGAAATATCTGTGATTTGCTAAAATTTATATATATTGTTCTTGTTATGTGACCTCAAGTCACAATTGACTCATCGCTGATTCTCAAGCGACTTTCAGCGGCAGTAAATGCATGAGAGGAGATTGCTCATAGTTTTCCTAAGAAGCAGTTAGAGTTCTAACTGCTTGCTTTTGGATTGGCAACCCAGCTTCTTGTTCTCTAGAGCTCCCAAAGTTATATATATTGTTCTTAACACTATAAATTGTCTAAACACCTGAAATTTCAGTCATTAGTTAAATAATTCATGTATTCACACCAAAAGCTTTCAAAATTGAGTGAGCATGCTAATACTTTTGAGACAGGGAGAAAAAACATTTTAATTTCTAGTTTTAAGTCATGCTTTTGAAAGTATGTATTTGCTTATAGTGATGAGATGGATTGATACAGCAACTGGGGCAGTGGGGCTTGGTGTGTTGGATTTAGTGAGACTGTCTCAGGACAGGTTCAGAGCTCCTGTACATAGGGTCACTATGGGTGGCAGACGACTCAACTGCCCATAACAATAACAACATATAAACAGACATTTATTTATGTGATAAGAAAGTTGGATACTAATGGCTTAGCCGTTTTTATATGAAGCTTGATTTTCTATATAAAAAATTCAACTCAACTGCCATCTGTTTGGAACTGATTCATACCTGACCTTTTAGCAGGTTTCCGAGGATATACATGACCCTGGAGGGAACTGCTCCTCTTTCTGTCATAAATCTACTGATGGAGTCATCACAGAGGACTGACTTTGGGTTAGCAGTACAGTTCTCTATGGACTAGGCTACCAGACCTTCTGATTTTCTGTATGAGTAGAGATAAAGTCCATGTTCCATTTTCTACAGCTATGCAACATATTGTTGTTAGAATGCCATCGAGTCAACTATGATTCATAGTGATCCTAAGAACAACAGATTTGAATCTTGTCCTATGCTGTACCATGGGGATTTCAGATACACTCCAGTCCATTATTTCATTCACTGTGTTAATCGCTCATTTTGAGTACCTTGCTCTTTCTCTGCCTCTTGACCTTTCCCAGGATGATGCCTTTTTTCCAAGGATTGATCCCTTCTGACAATGTGCTCAAAGTATGTGAGATTAAGTTTCATTATCCTTACCTCTAAGGAGCACTTCCTCCAAGACAGATTTTCTTTTGATTTTTTGGGTAATACATGGGATTCAATACTCTTCTTCATTACCACAAAAGCTGTACACCATACCACTATCAAAATTGGCAGCTTAAGCAAAGTGGTTGTTTAATCCCACCCCCCCCCAATGTACACTGAGTAAGGATCAAGATGGACAATTTGTCTCATCTTTCTCATTTTTAGAGGCTTACAGGAAGCAGTAGTGTCACGTGATAACTGTCAAATCGGAAATACGAAGTGGTACTTGGGATACTTAAAGAATTGGAAAGAAAAGTAGCTGAAAATTCTGGATCTCTCTCTCTCT
>NW_006399861.1:1683210-1701652 GCF_000299155.1 Elephantulus edwardii | reverse complement strand
GAACATTTAATTGTGCTAATACGAAACCTATACTTGGAACAAGAGGCAGTAGTCAGAACAGAGCAGGGTAACACTGCATGGTTCTGTCTTTGGATAGAATGTTAAAAAAAATGTGAGGTTGTATCAATACCTTTATACTCTTCATACTCTAGTTGGGGACAATGGAAAACCCACAATATAAGTATTGGTGCCATTAGCTGCTGCCATGTTCACTCTGACTTGTGCCAATTATATGTATGAAAGAATGAAATACTACACACTCCTTTGTGATGTTTACAATCATTAATATGTTTGAGTGGATTGTGGTAGCAATTGTGTCTTCATTCAGTTTTTAATTAAATTTACACATGAAAATTTAGGATGAGTGTGACCTTGAGGAACTTAGCTCATCTTAGTGGATATTCAGACTGAGTATCAGGTTAAATTTACCTCTTTTGATTTGGTAAGTATCCAAATTGAGTAAGGCTAAATCTACCTCTCTCATTCCATTCTCTTCTTTACTCCTGTTTCCTTGTGAGATGGTAGGAAGCTTAAAAAATGGTAAAATTAGTTGGAAATTCTATCTAATGAGAGTTTCATATCCAGATTCTATAAAGAGTACCTACAACTGAAAAACAAAAATATAAACAATCCCATTAAAAACATTAAAATCCCCTTAATCCCATTTAAAAGGACTTTAATAACATAATTTTTAAAACTGCCCATATATGTGTAACATGTTGTACTGCTAATCTAATATACCAATTCTAATACACTCGGCACTTTGAGGAAAGAAGATGGTCAATCCCATTAAGATTTACAGCTCTCAAAATACGATAGAGGGTCACTATGAGTCAGAATCAACTTGACAGCAGTGGGTGAGATGGTCATCTGTCTTATACTTACATTGTTGTCCTTGTTGTTAGGTGTCATTGAGTCGGAACTGACTCATAGCTGACCCTCCAGTGAGTTTCTAGAGACAGTAAATTGCGTGGGAAGAGATTGCCTATCTTTGTACCACAGAACCACTTTTGGTCTCAACTTTCATGCCTTTGAACTGGCAGCACAATTCCTTATGACTAAGCCACCAGAGCTCCCTATCTTATATTTATAATATACATAAAATATACAAACGTTATATTCCACAAAGGTAAACATTAAATATAAAAAAATTATATATGTCAGACTACAAATCTCAAACATTGTTGCTGAGTGAGAACCAACTCACAGATGATCCTCCAGCAAGTTTTTGGAGGCTGTAAATCACGTAGGAAAAGATTACTATTCTTTTTCCTGCAGTCACTATTGGATTTGAACTATCAAAGAGGTGTTGACTTTGATTAGTGATGCAGCTCTCTAGGGAGTATGTCTCCAGAGAACCCTTATATATGCATGTATTTAACCTTGTTTGCTGAAAGTAAGGAGAACCTGAAGCACATGCTGCATAGGATCAAGGATTTCAGCCTTCACTAAGAATTACACCTCAGCATCAAGAAAACAAAAATCCACTGGGCTAATAGGTAACATTGAAATTGTGAACTCTTTAATCCAGCTTGGATCCACAGTCAAGACTCTTTGTACCAGTAATCAGGAGTTTAAAAAATGTATAGAATTACAATGGAAAGTCTGCTGTTAGGGGCCTCTCCAAAGTCCTGAAGAGCGATGGTGTCAGTTTAAAGACTAAGGTGTACCTGTCTCAAGTGGCCATCTCTCTAGTCACCTGTTATGCATCTGAAAGCTGGACAATAAAGACAATTGGAGAAGAATTGATGAATTTGAATTGTGACATTTGAGATGAATTCTGACTATCCCATAGACTGCCAAAAGGACAAATAGATATGTTTTAGAGAAAGTGCAAACAGAGTATTTATTTTCTTTTTTTATTTCCTACTTGTTTAATTGCAAAATTCACATACATTGACTTCAAGAACAAATTCTTTTAATTCCCCCCTCCCATAAAAATTGTACAGAGGTAAAACATAAAATTGTTCTTGGAGGTAAAAATGATGAAGCTTTTTCTCATAAATTTTGGCCATATTGTTAGGACAGGTTATTCCTTAGATAAGAATATCATGCTTGGAAAGGTAGAGGACCAGCAAAAGAGAGGAAGGCACTAGATAGGATACTTTAAATCTAATTTTTATAAGGTCACCATGAGTCTATATGCTCTATAAACTGCACCAGAGAGTGCTTAACAACAACAGCAGCATCTCTGTCTCAAAGTATATCTCTATATCTATGTTTCTATCAAAAGATGTTGTTGTGTGCCACTGAGTCAGAAATCACTCATAGCTGATTCTCCAGTGGTTGTTTCAGAGGCAATAAATTGAAAAGAAGGAGATTACATACTCTTCTTTCATGGTAAATTCAAACTATGTGCCTATATCTATATGTATGAATATACAATATACATTAATAGAAAATAAACACATGAAAATGGAGATAAGTACATGCAAAGGGGCCCAGCATTATTGGTCATTGTTGTTGTTGTTGTTGTTAAGTGCCGTCGAGTCGCAGGCGACTCATAGCGACCCTATGAAGGAGAGTCCTCGACGCTTGGGTGCCTTTCATCCTCTCTCCAGGTTCATAGGGTTTGCAGAGGCAAGCTATTATGGAAGTGGATGCCACTCCTCCTTCCACGCTTGTTCAATCGAGGAGCTCCACCCCACTCTCAGTCAGCATTGAGTAGCCAACCATTAACACATTTGACACATCCTGTCACAGTGTTCAGCCTCACAGCAACCACAAGTGACCACGGGACAGTAACTTGTACACCAGGGCTATACGACCTAGAGGAATGTCTGAACAAAAACAATGAAAGATTGGCCAGAGTTCATTAGGTAAGCCAAATAAAAAATATAGTGAGATGCCGTGTTAAACTCACTAGAATATCTTAGATCAGAAAACAAATTTATAATAATCATTTGTTTCTGATCTGTCTATAAAAACAGTACAACCACTATGGAAAACAGTTTTGCAATGCCTCAAAAATGTAAACATTGAATTACCACATGATGAAAATAAATCACTCCTAGCTCCAAAGGATTTGAATGCACACATATACTCATGTGAAAATGTCTATAACAGTGTTATTCACAATCACTAAAAAATGTAAACCACTAAGGTGTCCTTTCAATAGATGACTGAATAAACAAAATGTAACAAGTCCAAATAATGGAATATTATTCCCACCACTGGACAACTTGACAGCATCAGGATAGATGGTGAAGAGATCGAGATTAACAACTTTAGTTTGCTTGGCTCCATGGTCAACACTCTTGGCACCAGAAGCCAGGAAATAAAAAAATGTATCTGCTGTTAGGGACTTCTCCAGGGTATTGAACAGAAATGGTGTCACTCTGGAGACTAAGGTGTGTCTGATACAGGCTATGGTCTTTGCAACCACTTGTTATGCATCAGAGAGTTGGACAATGACTAGGGAGGATAGAAGGAGAATTGATGCCTTTGAGCTGTGGTGCTGGAGAAGAGTATTGAATAAACCATGGACTGCCAAGAAAACAAACAGATTCATCCTGGAGAGGGTTAAACCAGGCAAGAATTCTGGGGCTTCATCTGACAAAATTTGGACATGTTGTAAGGAGGGACCGGTCCTTGGAGAGGGACATCATGCTTGGGAGGGTGGAGGGACTGCATAGGACGGGAAGGCCTTCTATGAGGTGGGTTGTTTCAGTGACTGAGGTAATCGGGATGGGTGTATCAGAGGCAGTGTGATTGGCACAGGATAGAACAGGGTTTAGGGCTGTTGTACATAGGGTCGCTATGAGTCACAAGCAACTCGATGGCACAAAACAACAACAACAACAACAATTCAATCATAAAGAGAAATGAGGTTCTGATACATACTTTGTAACGAATAAATTTGAGTACATTATATTGAAAGAAATATGTAAGACACAAAAGGGCAAATGTTGTATGATCTCACTTATCTGAGAAGGCAAAAACATTGAAGCAAGTCTTTTTGTAGTGACCAGGGACTAAAGGAAAGAAGAGAAGGACAAATGGGGAGTTTATTGCTTCAGGAGAACTGAATTTCTGTTTAGGGAGATGAAAAACATTTGTTGTTTTTGCTATTGTTGATTGCCTTGGAGTACGACTCATAGCAACCCGATGACCAAAAGGCTTGAAACCACTCTACAACTATTGACATTTATCAAAATTCATAGGGTTTCCGGAGGCATCTTATTTAGGAAGTGGACATCACTCCTGCTTTCAAATAAATGCAAGTAATGCCATTGTATTGTTGTTATGTGCCGTTGAGTCATCTGCAACTCATAGAGTAAAACTTGCCCTAAACCCTGCTCTGTCCTGTGCCAATTGCACTGTCTCCAACACACCCATCCCTATTAACTCAGTCACTGAATCAATCCACCTCATAGAGGATCTTCCCCTCCTGCGCTGTCCCTCCAACCTCCCAAGCATGATGTTCCTCTCCAAGGACCAGTCCCTCCTTACAATATGTCAGACGAAGCCTCAGAATCCTTGCCTCCAAGGAGCAACCTGGTTTAACCCTCTCCAAGATGAATCTGTTTGTTTTCTTAGCAGTCTGTGGTACACTCAATACTCTTCTCCAGCACCACAGCTCAAAGGCATCAATTCTTCTTCTATGTCCCCAGTCATTGCCCAACACTCTGATGCATAACAAGTGATTACAAAGACCATAAGCTATATCATATGCACCTTAGTCTCCAGAGTGACACCATCACTCTTCAGTACTTTGGAGAGGTCCCTAACAGCAGACTTTCCCATGGCAATGCATCTTTTAATTTCCTGGCTACTGGTGCCAAGAGTGTTGACTGTGGAACCAAGCAGACTAAAGCTATGAACAATCTCAATTTCTTCACCATCCATCCTGATGCTACCAATTGGTCTAATGGTGAGAATCTTTGTCTTCTTAACATTGAGCCTCAATCCATACTGAAGGCTGTAGTCCTTGGCCCTCTGCAGCAAGCGCTTGAGTCCTCCTCAGTTTCAGTAAGCAGGATTGTGTCATCTGCATATTCTCCTCATAGAGCCCAGCCTCCCAGACAATCTATTCTGCATACAAGTTGAACATCCCTGGTGTGCATCCTTCCCAATTTTGAAACATGCAGTATTTCCTTGCTCTGTTCTGACAACTGCCTCTTGGTCCAAGTACAGGTTTCTCATTAACATGATCGAGTGTTCTGGGATTCCCGTTCTTCTCAGATTCAGCCACAGTTTGTTATGATCCACACAGTCAAACACCTTTGCATAATCAATGAACCACAGATAGACATTTCTCTGGTATTCCCTGCTTTGAGCTAAGATCCATCTAACATTAGCCACAATATCCCTAGTACCACGACCCCTTCTAAACCCAGCCTGGACTTTTGGCCGTTCTCTGCTGATGTGCTGTTCCAGTCATTTTTGGATAATCTTCAGTAGAATCTTACCTGCATGTGAAATCAATGATATTGTTCTATAGTTTCCATACTCGGTTGGGTCACCCTTCTTTGGAATGGGAACAAATATAGATCTCCAGTCAATTGGCCAAGTAGTTGTTCTCCAGATTTCTTGGCACAACTTGGTGAGCATGTCCAGGGCAGCATCTGTTAACTGAAACATGTCAATTGGTATACCATCTATTTCTGGGGCCTTATTTTTTGCTATTTCTTTCAAAGCAGCTTGAACTTCTTCCTTCATCACCATAGGCTCTTGCTCATATGTTGTTTCATGAAATTTTTCTGTGTCTGCCAATTCCTTTGAATACAGTGACTCAGTATATTCTTTACATCTTCTTTTAATACTTCCTGGATCATTTAATATTCTGCCTAAAGCATCCTTGATTATAACAACTCGAGGTTTGGCTTTGTTCTTCAGTTCCTTGAGCTTCAGAAATGCTTAGCGAGTTCGGCCCTTCTGATTTTCTTACTCCAACTCCTTGCACATTTCATTGTAATATTTTGCTTTGTCATCCCTTGCTGCCTTTTGAGTCTTCTGTTCAGCTCTTTAGTGTCTTGAATTCTGTGCTCCAGTGCAATATTCAGAGTTTCTTCTGACATCCATTTTGGTCTTTTCTTCCTCCTCTGTCTTTGTAATGACCGTTTGCCCTCTTCCTGGTTAATACCCTTGATATCCTCCATCAACTCATTTGGTCTTCGCTCATTAGTGTTCAAGGCCTTAATCCTGTTCCTGACATGGTTCTAAAATTCAGGTGGGATATACAGAAAGTGATATTTTGGTTTCCTTTGATTCGGCTTAATTTTCCTCAGCTTTAGCTTGAGCTTGCATATGAGTAGTTGGTGGTCTGTTCCACAACCAGCCTCTGGCCTAGTTTTCACAGCTGATATTAAGCTTCTCTAGTGGTTTTTTTTTTTTTTCTACAGATGTAATCAATCTGATTCCTATGCCTACCATCAGGTGAAATCCATGTGTATAACCTGCGTTTATGTTTCTTATAAAATCAATTTGCATTGAATACATCATTGATTATGCAAAATCCAATCATTGTCTCTCCAGCTCCATTTCTGTCACCGAGTCCATGTTTTTCAACTACTGAATCTTATTTTCTGTTCCCAACTTTTGCATTCCAGTCACTCTTTATCATCAATGCGTCTTGATTGCATGTTCAATTGATCTCCAACTATAAAAGAAGATAGAAACCATAGTTTACTGTGAATATTTAATCTTGCTAATGAAGAATTTGATGGGATGGTCAAATTTGTAGTCTGTTGATCAAAATTCATCTCTGTACTCAACAATCTACTACAATGTTTTTCCAATTAATGCTCAAAACTGGGATACTGGCAGAGTGAACATTTCTACAATATCTTATTTAACTTTTTAATTTTATGTGTATAATTATTTATAAACATTGTGTTTCATCCGTACACATAGTGGAGTTCTTTTTGTGTGTGTTTCACTCTTTTCTTAATTGACATTATGTTTCATACAACCATTGCCATACATTATATTTTATAAAATTAATCACCATTGGACTATGCTCACCATTACCACATCTTTTCAGGTCTCCTCCAAATATTTCCCATTTCCTTTACCCCCTTTCTCCACTCACCAAATTGTTTGACCCTGTGATTTCACCCCTACTCATCCTCCCTGCTTTGTTCTCACCCCTTCCCCACCTGGAACCCATACACGTTTTATTGTTGTTGTTGTTATGTGCCATCGACTCACAGTGACCCTATGTACAAGTTTTACTAGTTATAAAATACAATTAATTTGGTTGTATCTTCCTCTCTCTCCTAATACAATGTTTGAATGTCACTAAGTATAATTCACATTCAAATACTCAACATTATTCTTGAGATAGTTTTAAAATTCAGGTGGGATAGACTCAAGGTCTTATTTTTGGTTATTTTCTTCAAATTACACATGAAGTGTAATTTGGATTTACACACGTGTGATTCATGGCTTGTTTCATAGTCATATCAGGCCTTGTTTTGACTACTGACATTGAGTTTCTTTAATGCTTCTTTCCACAGTTATCATTAATCTATTTCCTAAGCAATGTATCAGGTGAGGTCACTGTATATGCTTGCCATTTGTTTCTTAAAAAAGGTATTTGTGAGCATTAATTGCTCAAAATCCACATTCAATCACCAGTCTCATTTGTGACACAAAGTTCATACTTTCTAAATATCATTCCTTCTTTCTTTTCAACTTTTTCATCTCAGTCACCAAGTATTATAAATACATAGTGATTGCATGTACATTCACGTATGAACTGAGAAATTAGGTAGAATTCCTCAATTTACTCATCTTTGGCTTACGTTGTATATTAATTAAATTCTTGAGCAATATCTTTAATATCATACACAAGCAAAATATTACACAAGATGATACAAAAATGACAGGGACCTGCCAGAAGTTCAAGCTAGGGTTTGTAGAGGCCGTGGCATTGGTGATATTACTGCTGATGTCAGATGAATCTTGGCTGAAAGCCGAGAATACCAGACCAATGTTTATTTGTGATTTTGTTAATTATGCAAAGACATTTGACTATTGGATTATAACAAATTAGGGTTAATATTGAGAAGAATGAGAATCTCCAAACATTTAATTATGTTCATATGAAACCTATGTCTAGAACAAGAAGTTGTCCTACCAGAGCAAGGGAAAACTGCTTGGTTTAAAATCAAGACATTTGTTCATCAGGGTTGTATCCTTTCTCCTTACATATTCAATTTATATGCTGAAAAAATTAATTCTAGACGCTGGGATTTATGAAGAAAAAGGTGGTATCAGGATTGGAGGAAGACTCAACAACAGTATGTTATGCAGAGTACACAACGTTGTTTGCTGAAAATGTTGAAGCATTTTTCTCCAGAAGGTTAAAGACTATAGCTTTCAATGTGGATTATATTTCAACCATAAGAAAACAACAATCTTCACCACTGGACAGCTTGAGAAATAGAGAAAAGATTGAAGTTGTTACTTATTTCATCTTATTTGTGGCCATAATCAATATCTTTGGTATAAGCATTCAAAAAATCAAAAGGTGTATTATATTGGAGAGTATGTGATCAAGTATCTATCCAAAGTACTAAGGAGTAATAATTTAATTTTAAAGATCAAGATGCACTTAACTCAAACTATTGACTTTTCAATCACTTGTTATGCATCTTAGGGTTGGAGAGTGAATAAAGATGACAGAAGAAGTGATGTCTTTGAGTTATGGTGTTGGAGAAGAATCCTGCCAAAAGAACAAAGGACCTTTCTTAGACAAAGTGCAATCAGAATGCTTCTTAGAGGCTAAGATGGCCAGACTTTGTCTCACAGACTTGGGCATGCTATTAGGAGAGGCCATTCTTTGGAAAAATACATCATGCTTGGAAAGGTGGAGGGTCTACTAAAGAGTAGAAGACCCTCAACTAGATGTACCCACATAATGATGGCAGCACTGGACTCAAGTATGTCAGAAATGATGATGATAGCACAGAATAGGATAGAATTCAGATTTATTGTTAATAGAATTCCTATCAGTTTTGATTTACTTGATGACATATAACAATGACAAATGTAATTCCTTTTTATACATTATAGTTTTTTTTAGAATTGTTATTATGTGCTACTCACAGCAACCCTATGTACAATAGCTCTGAACCTCGCTCTATCATAAGCCAATCTCACTGTCTCTGACACACCTTTTCCCATTTTCCCATTTACTGTACCCAACCACCTAGCTGAGAGTCTTCAACTACTGTGTTGTCCATCCACCCTTTTAAGTATGACCTTTTCCAAGGACTGATCTCTCCTGGCCACATGCCCAAATTATGCGAGACAAAGTTTCTCACGTATGTGAAACAGAGCTTCAAAATCCTAGTCTCCAATGATCCTTGTTTGTTCTCTTGCTGGTCCTTGCTATGTTTAATACTTTTCACTAGAACCACAGATCAAAGACATAATTTCTTCTGTCATTCTTAGTAATTGTCCACCTCTCCAATGCATAATAAGCAATTGTGAAGACCACGGCCTGGATCAGGCACACAATAGTCTCTAGACTATAATTGTTGCACTTTAGCTCTTGGAGAGGTTCCCAACAGCAGATTTCCCTAATACAATTAATCTTTTGAATTCTTGACTTCTGGTGCCAACATTGTTGATTGTGGAGCTGAGAAAGCGGAAATTATTAACAACTTCAATCCCTTCTCCATCCATCATGGTGCTACCCATTGGCCCAGTGGTGAGAATCTTCGTCTTCTTAATGTTGAGCTCCAATCCATGTTGAAAACTACAGTCCTTGACCTTCTGCAATAAATGCTTCAAATTCTCCTCAGTTTTGGTAAACAAGGTTGTGTCAATTGCATAATGCAGATTGTTGATGTGTCTTCTTCCAATCCCAATGCCACAATCCTTCTTATAAATGATAAAATCTTTATCTTTTTGACCAAGGCAGGAAATAGGTATAGCTTGATATTCTAAATTAATAGGGAAGTATCTCCCTGCTTGTCCTGATTTATTTGAGATTTGACCTGACTTTGATTATCTTTGGGTGGAAATAAAAGTATTTAAAATTCAAAATTTATAATTAAAAATATTGCAACAGAATTTCAAAATTAACTATTAAATAATTTTCCATGGTTGTTGCTAGTTGATTTTCTACTATACCACTCAAACCCTATGTAGTAGTCAATCCAGACTCATAGCAACCCTACAGAATAAAATAGAACTCATTTATGGAGTTTCAAAATCAGTAAATCCTTATGAAAGCATATTTTGACATCTTTCTCCTGTGGAGTGGCTGATAGATTTAAAATTCCAGTTGCTCAATTAGCACTGGGATATAAAGCGTTGTTTATTCTCACCCTAGAGTCTCTTAAACATAATTCTTAACACTACAGATAGAAGTAATCTACTTATTTTCTTTGAGGTCTAGAAGTCGATGAGGTTTTTTTCCCCACCCTTTATTTATATTAAGGATTTTTAAAGTGTTGAACTTAAAGAAAAAAATAAAAAAACAACAAACAACCAAAACCAACCACAAACCCACAAAACACAACTTAATTGCAAGTTTATAGATGGTCTATAAATATTATATAACTCATAAATGTGTAGTTTATGTTATAAAGACAAATTGAGTGCAGTTATATTTGCAAAGAAAAGTTGCATGCTAGTATTTTCTAATAACTATATTAGTAAGCATTTTCTTTGGATATTTTTCTTCAAATTGATTAGCTTACTGTCTTTTTTAAAAATTATGAAGAAAAGTTATAATGAAGAGAAACTGAACTCTATGTTATGTAGATGACACGACTTTGCTTGCTGAAAGTGAGGAGGACTTGAAGCACTTGTTGCAGAAGATCAAGGAATGCAGCCTTCAGTATGGATTGCATCTCAAGGTCAAGAAAACAAAGATTCCTACCACTAGACACACAGGCAGTGTCATGATAGATGGAGAAGAGATTGAAACTGTCAACAGCTTCATTTTACTTGGATCCACAATTAACACCCTTGGTTACAGCAGTCAGGAAATAAGAGACACATTCCACTGGGAAAATCTGCAGTTAGGGACCTCTCCAAATTACTGAGGAGTCAGTTTGAGGATTAAGGTGTGTCTGACTCATGCCAAAGTCTTTCTGATTACTTGCTATGCATGTGAGAAATGGATAATGAATAAGGTTGACAAAAAGAAATCGGTGCCTTTGAGCTCTGGTGTTAGAGAACAGCACTGAACATCCTATGCACAGCCAAGAGTACAAATCGATAAGTCTTGGAGAGAGTGTAGCTGGAGCATTCTTTGGAAGCAAGAATGATGAGACTTCACTTCACATACTTCGTGTATGTTTCTAGGAGGGGCTTTTCCTTGGAGAAGGACATGATGCTTGTAAGGATGAAGGATCGGCAAAAAATATTCTTTTTTAAAATTTACCATTCTCTTCTCTCTCATTCTCTTTCCTCCTTTCTATCATTCTCCTCTCTCTTTTGTTTTTCCTTTTCTTAAAAAATAAAAAACAAAACAACAAACCAAAATCCAAAATGGAATAAATATACATGTGCATGCACACACACACACACACACACACACACACACACACACACACATCCCTTTCTTATATAAAACTCTCATTCACACATTGTGATTGAACTAGAACTAATTCACAGCTGGGTCTCCAGTGGGTTTCTGAGGCTATAAATCATACAGGAAGAGATTGCTCATCTTTCTCTCATAAAGTCCGTGGTGGGTTTGAACTGCTAGGAAAGACTTCTTTTGTGTCAGTAGCACAACTCTCTCTTCTCCTAGTCTGAAAACTGACATATTAAACACATTTCTCAACTGCATAGCTAAAATATGCATTAAAGGGAAACTATTCTGCCATACTACTATTCTTGGAGCTATGGATTATATTCATCAAAGTTTAAGGCAAAATCACGATTAAATTCAGATGAACTGGAACACATGGAGAACTTGGTTTATGTTCACCTTTCTTATGCACCATAAAGTTATTCGAAATTTTATAGGTACCTTGAATTGCATTTAAGAATCTTGGTGCTGCTATTGTTAAGCGCCGTTAACATGAAAATGACTCATAGCAACCCTACGAACAACAGATCTGAGCTCTGTCCCACAGGATGTCAACCTAAGCTATAACGGAATAAAATTCTGCTGTGCATAATTTTGAAACCCAAGTAATTCTTTCAGAAGGAAGTGGACTGGTCCATAGAAAGTGGTGTTACTAACACAAAGGCTGTGCCAGGTGGCAGTTTGAATCCACCAGTAGCTCTGTAGGAGAAAGGTAAGCAATTTGTGATCCACAGCCTTAGAAACCCAGCAGATGTTCAGACATGAATCTGTTCCAGTCTGATGGTAAAGAGGGAAAAGACTTTCCAACTTAATTTATAAATTAGTAAGCTAGTGTGTCTATATTAATATGGATTGAAGCTCAATATCAAGAAGACAAAGATTCTCACCAATTGGTAGCATCATGATGGATGGAGAAGAGATTGTGATGTTGTTAACAATTATAGCTTGTTCGGTCCCACAAGCAACACTTTCAACATCAGCAGTCAGGAAATAAAAAGATGAATTTTATTAGGACAATATGTTGTCAGGGTCCTTTCCAGAGTACTAAGAAGAACGATGTCAGTCTAGAGAATAAGATGCCATGGTCTTCAGAATAACTTGCTATGCATCAGAGAGCTGGACAAGGAATTACAGAAGAATTGTTGTCATTGAGTTGTGACTTTGGAGAAGTGTTTTGAACATAGCATGGACCACCAAGAAAACAAATGTCTTGCAGGGGGATGAAACCAAGTTTCTCCTTGGAGGCTAGGATTTTGAAGCTCTTCACATACTTTGGTTACATAGCCTGAGGAGACCAATCCTTGGAGAAAGACATTTTCGGAAAGGTGGAGGGACAGTGCAGGAGAAGAAGACCCAATATGAGATGGATCAATACAGTAACTGGGGCAATGGGATAGATGTGTTGGATTCTGAGAGATTGGCTCAAGACAGGGCGGCCTTCAAAGCTGTCATAATAGGGTTGCTTTGAGTTGCACATGATTTGACGGTATACAACAACAACACCAACAACAGTGCTGCTATAATAGAGATACCTCAACTAGATTGCTGTAACACAAATTTTATTTCCTCATAGTTTAGGAATCTAGAAATTGAATTAAGGTATTGGCTCTAGGACAAAGCTTTCTCTCTGTGTATCACCTCTAGAGGAAGATTCTTGTCTCATTTCAACATCTGTGGACCTACCTTGGAGATAGGTATGCACCTTGTCATCAGCATTCTCCTAGGTCTAGGAGTTATCAGCACAGGACTCAAACAATACATGTCACTTTCAGCTATTGCCTCTTGGTGGTAGTCAAGTTGCCCCTCCACATGTTCTTTGTTTATTTGTTTTTCTCTACTTTTAAGTCTTGTAAGATAAAATGTGATACAGGTCACACTTCAAAGAAACTCTTCTTACTATGACTATTCTGTGAAGACAGTGACCTGAGTGAAAGTATTGCATCCCACCTTAATTTTCTTTTTAACGGAGTTACAGATTACAGCACATTACATCATGGGAGATGCTTACATGATTATATAATTTCCAAATCCCATCATTACCTAGCCTCCAAAGTGCTGAGAATTATGGTTGAGCCCAGTTGTTATATATTTTAGGGGACACAATTCAATCCATGATAGACTATTTTTAATCTTACTTTTATAATCTTTAAAATACACAAATTAATTTATGCCTGACAGAGTGGTCAGGAGGATAAAACCAAAATCTAAATTTGATCTTTGTGCAATAAAACTCTCTAGAGTGTTAAACGGCTTGTATTTCAGACTGGTACTGGTATTAACATGTCTTCTACATTCTACTGTCTTATTATTTATGTAAATGTAATGCCATAAAAACTTGAGGTGCAATCCTACTGTGCTCCTGAGTTCTACAGTGTGACTTTTGCATGTTACTAATTATTTTGAATATCATCAGTTCTTATACACTAATAAATTCAGTAAAAATATGTTGAGTGCCACCATGTGCCAATCAATGTGTGTGGGTTCTGGGGATGGAACAGTGAATGTTATAGACATGGAGCTTCTAGAGCTTGAATTTTTATGGATATAGGAAGGTAGATCTACACAAGGGCAGCACATGATTTGTTAAAAAATTACGCTTTCTATGGAAAAGAGTAAAATGAAGAGAGAATAAGAAACCCTTGGATAAATTTCTGTACCATTTTAACTAAAGAAGATAGGGAAAGGTTTAATAAAGAGAGAGGAACTTTTGATGGAAAGAGTGAAAGAAATAAGAACATAAACCATGTGGAAATAAGGAGGAAGAAAATTTTTAGGTAGTAAAGAAAGCAAACGCAAATGCCATGTGTAATGAAAGTGTGTTGGCAAAGAGGCCACTGTGGCTGGAGGGTAGTCAATGCTGGAAAGGGACAGAAGAGGAGGCCAGAAGCCAGAAAGAGAGAAAGATGGGCAGCATCGAGCCTCATAGGCCATTTAAGGACTTTGACTTTTATTCCAAGTGAGAAAAAGGGACATTGGAGAAATTTTTAATAGAAGAGCAATATGATCTAACTTAGAGTTTAACAGAAACGTTTGGCTTACATACATGAAAATGTAAAATACAGGGCTCATGCTTTATACCTCTGCTAGATCCATGATCCTATGGTGTTTGATGATAGCATTCTCAACTTTCTTGTCAGTGTTTAAGAGAAAAGAAAGTCCTACTCCAGTCTTTTTGTTCCATTACTAAGACCAATGGTTTGCCAGGCTGTGGGAATGTGAGGTCAGTAGGGCCAAATGTACCTTCATTTTCTCATGGCTTTCTCAAAGTAACTTAGAAGAGTTTCAAATGTATTCTTGAACTTTAAAGAATTTTAAAATTCTGAAAATAATTTAGCACTTTAAAAAGAGATCTTGTACAGAGGTTTAGCACTTGGCTGACAACTGGAAGGTTGGTAGATTACCTCACAAGCCTGCTCTGCTGGAGAAAAGATGTGGCAATCTTCTATAAATATTATAGTATTGGAAACCCTATGGGGCAGTTATTCTCTGCCCTATAGGTTCACTATGAGTTGGAGTCGACTCAATGGCAACGAGTTTCATTTTTTTGGTTTATAGTGTTTCCGAAGTACCAGAAAATTTTTGATGCTAGCTTATAGATAAATGATCATGTTCTTTTCACCTAAACACATCAGCTAATCACTGCAAATCAACTTGTTTTATTAATTTAGGGGAAATTCTCTCCTCTGTGGTCCAATTTTTGATCATGAAAGATTAACATCTGAAAATTTATACAGTGCATAGGTAAAAAGAACTCTGGTGGCTTACTGTTAAGGGGTTGCATAATTAATCCAAAGATCTGTGGTTCAAATCCAGCAGCTCCATGGGAGAAAGATAGGCAACCTCTTTCCATGTAATTACAGCCACTGAAAACTGACTGGCAGGTTAGCTATGACTAAGTTCAGATTTAAGGCATTTAACAGCAATAACAACAGTAGAAGAGTTACTGTCAATGTTGCATAATTAAATGATGTTTCACACAGGAATGTGTTAGTAATTTCTTTACAACAGATTTAAAAAAGTATAATTTTATAAAAATAAGGAAGTGGATATGATCTCCATAAACTCTACAAAGGAGAAGAGCCTCAATTGATAATACCCAATAGCACAGAACAGATTTCTCTGAAGTCAGATGTGCCCTCATGCACTGTACCTGCTTGTAGCATTTCTGACATCAGCCATCCCTCCTTTAGCTCTCAATACTCTACTGCTGGTTCCTTAATCCTTTGTAGCAATCACACAGGACTCATAAGCAATACTTATGAAAACAATGTTGTAAGGAAAAAGAGGTAACAATGTAGGTCTAACACTCAGATACAATTCTTCTGGTAGGACAGTCTCTCTTCAGTTGTGCTTGCAGGTGGGCCTTCACCCAGTTTTCAACCTTGTTAGGTCCTGCCTTTGAGCTCTTTGACAGTGCTACAAAATCTTTTTTTAATTTTGCCAAGTGAGTTGTCAATCCCTATCTCTCCCCTGCACTCTCTCAACAAGGCTAGATGAAGGGCTTCAACTCTGGTTCTCTGGGCAGCAGTTCTGGGTGAGTTCTGCCTCAGTCTAGTGTCTGGTTTCCCTCCACCTCTGATGCTAGTCTAGCCTGAGGCTCTGTCTTGCACAGGAATCTCTGGCACAAAACAGTTACCCTTTATTTTTTCTTTCTTGATCGTGATGAATTTCCATTTTAGACATATAAATCTGTTCAAGTCTACTGGGAAGGGAAAACTGACTAATACACTTGAACTAGTGGCAAGAAGCTGTAGTGCAATCCCAAAGGTATGGTTCGAGTCCACTAGCTGCTCCATGAGAGAAGGATGGACAATCTCGCTCCCTGCAGTTAACTGCCTCTGAAAACTTGCCTAAGGGTCAGCTATGGGTAGGTTCTGATTTTATGGTACACAACAACAACAACAACTAGTCTGTATACATTAGTTGCATGTTCCCACCCAAAGGAGATATGTACTTATTCACATTATTAGTAAAATATCCAATACCCTAACTGAAGCAACAATCAGCTGACATTTGTACAGTTCTACTCAGGCATGTGGTGAAATTTAATGACTTAGAAAAATCACATGGAGTAATTCATTATAGCATAATTTTTTAAAAAAATATATCGTAACAAGAAACTGCCATCACAATTTCCAATTTCATCTGGAATGTAAAGAGACTCCAAATAAGTAAAGCAGTCCTGAAAAAATGAAACACTCCAAATCCTATTGCATAGCTGTGTTGGTCAATACAGCGTATAGTACTGGTAAAATGACAGAAATATAGATCAATGGAATAGAATTGAGAACCCAGAAATCAGATTTTTTACAAAGAGATGAAATCAGTTAAGTGGGGAAATGACAGCCTTTTAAACAAATGATGTTAAAACTGAAGCAAGACTCACCCTCACACCATACACAAAACCCAACTCAAAGTAGATCAAGGACCTAGGAGTAAAACCAAAGACAATAAGCTTCATCAGAGAAAAGCTTGGAAGAACTCTAGAAGCCCTATTCCAAACATGCTGAAAAACCTACAACAGTCTTTCAAGCATTCTGAAGAACCTACAACCAGAAGAGAGTAAAACATATGAATGAGACCTTCTAAGAATCAAATCCCTATGCACATAAAAATCTTCTCCAACAGGGTAAAAAGAAAAGCTATAAACTGGGAAAAAGAATTTTCTAAAGACGTGTTTGAGAAAGGACTTATATCTAGAATTTATAGACTACCCCAGCACCTCAACAAGGTAAAGGTAAACAATCCAATTGCAAAATGGGCACAGGAAATTATTACACACTTCATCAAAGAAGACATTCAGACAGTGAACAAACACATGAAGAAATGTTCAAAATCCTGAGCTTAAAGAGAGATGCAAATCTAAACAACAATAAAATACCAACTCACCCCAGTAACAATAGCAATGTTCAACAGAGAAGCAAACAGCAAATACTGGTGAGGTTGTGAAGAAACTGGAACCCTTATTCTCTATTGGTGGGGGTGTAAAAATGGTCCAACCACTCTGGAAGGTAGTATGGCACTTTCTCAAAAAGTTGCAAATGGAAATGCCATTTGACCCAGCAATTGCACTACTGGGAATATGCCCTAAAGATACCAGAACGGCCATCCAAACAGATATATGCACACCCCTGTTTATTACTATTACTGTGTTGTTCACAATAGCAAAGAAATGGAAGCAACCCAGGTGTCCATCAACAAATGAATGGGTATAGAAATTGTAGTATATTCACATCATGGAATACTAAGCAGCACTGATAAACAAGGAACTCATAATGTATTATACAACATGAGTGGCCCTAGAGAACATTATACTGAGTGAAATATCTCAATCCCAAAAGAAAAAATACTACATAATGCCACTGTTATAAAACAGGACTGACATGTGGATTGGAGGAAAACTAAAAAAGGAGGGATAAATAATGAACGCTGCATTGAAACATATAGGGAATGATGTTGCTGTTGTTGTTATGTGCCATCAAGTTGCCTACGACTCATAGTAATACATGTTGGAGAGGATGTGGCAAGATAGGAACTCTTATACATTGTTGGTGGGATTGTAAAATGGTACCACCACTCCAGAAGACAGTTTGGCATTTCTTCAAAAAGCTAAATGTAAAAATTCCATATGATCCGTTGATTCCACTGATGGGAGTATGTTGTTGTGGTTGTTGTTGTTATGTGCCTTCCAGTCGCTTGTGACTCATAGCGACCCTACGTACAACAGCCCTAAACTCCGCTCTGTCCTGTGCCAATCGCACCATCTCTGACACTCCAATCCCAATTATCCCAGTCACTGAATCAGTCCACCTCATAGAGGGCCTTCCTTTCCTGTGCTGTCCCTCCACCCTCCCAAGCATGATGTCCCTCTCCAAGGACCGATCTCTCCTCACAACATGTCCAAAGTATGTTAGACAGAGCCTCAGAATCCTTGCCTCCAAG
>NW_006399861.1:1679394-1680467 GCF_000299155.1 Elephantulus edwardii | reverse complement strand
CTTTACCCACTTATTTCCCTGCTCCATCATCCACCAGGATACCCAGCCGTTTCTACCCCCTCCCTTCACATCTATCTCCCTTTCACCAGCCCTCCATCTAATAACTTATATATGAAGTTCCATGGCTTCTGTGATTCCAAACACATCAGCTGATGGTACTTCCTTATGTTGGGATCAATGTCTCCGAGGTTTAGTCGTAATGTTTCCCAACTAAAGGTGATGCACCCTGTTGAACTGGTGTGTAGATAGGCTTTTCTTGGTCCGAGGGCCGCAGGCCCTCGGGCCGGAACGAATGTTTTGCATTTTTTCTTCCTCGATTACCTGGGGGAGATGGGAGGGGTCTCTAAGCTGCCCAGCCTTCAGCTTGTCAGATGCCTACCCCTTTCTCTGTGCAGCCAGCCAGAAGGAATGTCTCGCGTTTTTTTCTTCCTTGATTACCTGGGGGAGATGGGAGGGGTCTCTAAGCTGCCCCAAGCTACATTCAAATATGAAGCAAACCATCTGATGTTCCATACGTTTTTTAAGTTCCATTCTGTTAAATGATGACTAATTACATTGATTTTTCTAAAAAAAAAATCACATCATTTAACCTACTTTCCCCCTACATCTTAAACAAAATCATCCTTATTTTTATTTGAAAGTTTCATGTTTAGCAAGTGTGCTATTTTTATATAGAAAAATAGAATGTATAGCTGAAATGAATTTACTCACTTTTTTTAAAATTTACTCTCTTTTAAAGAAAAATTACCAGTATTCTCTCTAAATAATTTTTTATATTCAGAAAATAATAAACAAAATAACCACCGTCATAAAATAAAGATTTTGGTGGTTTTTACTCAAGGACATTCAGGTCCTTTGTAAAAGGAATTGAAATTCCAAAGAACTAAGTTTAATAAAGGAAATATAAGAATATCAAAATTAATCTCATGAAAATGCATAAGGCAATTTTCCTGGATCACTGTTGTTGTTGTCATGTGCCGTCGAGTCGCCTGCGACTCATAGCGACCCTATGTACAACAGCCCTAAACTCCTCTCTGTCCTGTGCCAATCGCACTGTCTCTGACACTCCCATC
>NW_006399861.1:1676632-1678314 GCF_000299155.1 Elephantulus edwardii | reverse complement strand
CAGCCTGGACTTCTGGTAGTTCTCTGTTGATGTGCTGTTCCAGTCGTTTTTGGATAATCTTCAGTAAAATCTTGCTTGCATGTGAAATCGGTGAAATTGTTCTGTAGTTTCCACATTCGGTTGGGTCGCCTTTCTTTGGGATAGGAACAAATAAGTATTGGAAAGAAAATGCAACTTGGTATCAAGGTTTTTATTAGTACAAAGTGCAAACTAATGGTGATATAGCTAAAGGAACTTATGAAAAGAGAATAAAAGAAAATATAGTATTAATGACCATGTCGCCAAAACTAGTGAATTTTTTTATGCTGGTGGTTTGAGAAATCAGAATTCCTTAATGGCACTACTGGTTTTAAGTGAGTTTTAGTAAGCCTAGTCACAAAATTGATTCTCAGCTTTATCCTTAAATTGCTACATCAGGGAAGTTTGTAATGTATGGTACAAAGGAGACAAAATAATAACTCAACCGTTGGGAAGAAACTTCAAATTCTTTGACTTTCTGATCCTTTATCTTGTACTTGTTTAATTTACTTATATCTAGTCAGTTGATGATTGAAATTAGATCAGTTTAGACAACCATTCTGCTAGTACACAAATCCCTTGTACAAAACATTAGGAAACCCAAGAGACTAGATGTCTGCTAGATGCCAAATACATTGTCATCCTGTCACTCACTATCACTTGCATGAAAAATCAACCAGAAGTCAAGCTTGTTTTTATTTTGAGGTATTTAAGCAAATTGACTCAACTTTTAACAATCATCTCTTTTTGATAACATATGTACATTGTGTCAGGCAGTGGTCTGGCTTTAATTAATGTTCATACTGAGCCTATGAGGTTCTATGTAAATTAATTTTTGCTACATGGCAAACCACTCTCAAACATAATGACTGAGAACAATAATCATCCAATATTGTGCACGGTTCAAAGGGCTAGCTGGGCAGTTTGCTGATGCAGGACAGAATATATTGAATTTCAAATATCTTCTCTGATCTGGAAGGGAAGTTTGCTGACCTCAGTCAGGCATCACTCTCTGGGGCCTTAGGCGGTACAACCAACTGACTGGTTCTGGAGCATGTGCTCATTACCGAGAAGTGTGATTGATCTCATGGGAAAGACAGGATTACCAAGACAGAGTAGAGGAGTGTACAATCTATGGGAGCTGGCTGTGGAATTCACACGTCTAATGAATTTTATTGACTACAGTGACAAAAAGTCAGTTTATCCTTAAGGGCCTATGAAAAAAAGACATCACTTCCTCGGAAGTACAGTTATTGGCCTATTTTTACAAAATACCACAAATACGTACAAAAATGATAACTATTTAAAGATGTTTTCTCAATCTCTTATTGCTGTTGAGTCAGAGGCAACTCAAGGCTGACCCTCCAGTTGGTTTATGGAGGCTGTAAAACACAAATTTTGTTTATTTTTTACAACTTCAAATTTTTCTAGATTAATCCTTCATATATTCCACGTTCCAATTATTAATGGATGTTTGCAAATGCTTCTCCTTTTTTTTTTTAGTGCCTTCCGTCCTGAAGTTCTCCTCTTCCAGAACTACATCTACAAATATTCCTGTTATTCATAGGAATTTTGCTTAGTCTGTTGTAAGCACACTGTTGTTTATTATGGGTGATATAACTCTTGTCTTAACAAAACAAGGAAACACTGTTGTTGTTGTTGTT
>NW_006399861.1:1664066-1675637 GCF_000299155.1 Elephantulus edwardii | reverse complement strand
ATTAGCACAATTAAATGTTCTGGGATTCCCATTCTTCTCAGAGTCAGCCACAGTTTGTTATGATCCACACAGTCAAATGCCTTTGTATAATCAATGAAACACAGATATACATTCTTCTGGTGTTCTCTGCTTTCAGCCAAGGAAACATTACATGGTTTAAAATCAAGAAAGGTGTGTGTCAAGTTTTTATAATTTCTCCATATTTATTCAATGTGTATCGTGAGCAAATCACTCAAGAAGCTGTACTGAACAAATAATAAGGTGGCATCAGGATTGGAAAAAGACAAATCAACAATCTGCATTATGGAAATTACACTACCTTCCTTGCTGCAAGTGATGTGGACTTGAAACACTTGCTACAGAAGATCGAAGACCACAATTTTCAATATGGATTACATCTCAACATTAGGAAAATAATTTTTTTTGCTCTGGACCAATAGACAATATGTTGATGTTATTGTTAGGTGCATTTGAGTCAAGTATGACGCATAGCAACCCTATGAACAACAGATTTGAATGCAGCACTATTCTATGCCTTCTTCATACTTCCTGACACACTAGAGCCTATTTCAGCAGTCACCACATCAGTCCACCTTTTTTCCCTCTCCTTTGACAACCCCAGGAACCTTCCCAGCATCATGCCCCTCTCCAAGTAACATCCCCTGCTACCAACATGCCCAAAGTATGTGTGGCAAAGCCTCATCATCTTTGTCTCCCAAGAGCAGGTCGGGTGTACCCTCTCCAATTTGTATTTGTTCTCTTGACTATCTATGGGATGTTTAATGCTCTTCTCCAACACAACAGCTCAAAAGCATCAATTCTTCTTATCATCCTTATTCATTGTCCAGCTCTCAGATGCATAGCAAGTAATTAGAAAGATTATGGCCTGAGTCAGATGCACCTTAGTCTTCAAACTAACATCATTACTCAGCAATTTGGAGAGGTTCCTAACTGCATATTTTCACAGTGCAATTCATCTTCTTATTTCCTGACTTGTGGTACCAATAATGTTAATTGTAAATCTAAGTAAGATGAAGTTATTGACAGCTTCAATCTCTTCTCTATCTATCATGGTACTGCTTATTGATCCAGTGGTATCAATCTTTGTTTTCTTGACATTGGGATGTAATCCAAATCAAAGGCTACATTTCTTGATTTTCTGCAACAAATGCTACAAATCCTCCTCACTCACAGCAAGGAAGGTTGTGTCATCTTCATAACACAGGTTGTTGATGAGTTTCCCTCTTGAACAATTTGCTTAGCATACAGCTTGAATAGATCCAGCTTCTCAATCAATTAGCTCAGGGTACCTATTGAATATACCTGAAGAAAAAAAACACAACCTGACATACTCCCTTCTTAATTTTAAACCATATATCATTCCCTTGCTCTATTTGCACAACAGCCTCCTAGTTTAGGTATAGTTTCTGCATGAGCATAACCTTGTACTTCAGAATAGAACTCGAAACTTAGTTTTTTGACTATGAATGCAAAACCATTCTTCTTTTGTTTTTCGTTCGCAGCATAGTATGTTGTTGTTGATATGTGTCATTATACCATCTATGACTCATAGCTACATTATAGACATATGCTCTGAACATTAGCTCTGAACCCCATCCTATCCTGTGCCAATATCATTGTCTCTGATAGACCTAATCCCATTTCTCCAGTCACTCAATTGATATATATCATCCTGGGTCTTCCTTTCCTGCACTGTCCTTTAACGCATCCAAGTATAATATCCTTCACAGAAAAATGGTCCCTCCTGGCCACGTGCCCAACATATGTGAGACAAGAGCTTCAAAATCCTTCTCTACCTGCATAGTAGAGTGGATATGAGGGGAGGGGTTATATAATAATGAAAGAATTTTTCCTTTACTTTTTCAAAGAGAAGAAAGAACTGTGGTGGGGGAGGTTGGGCAGGGAGAAAATTGCAACAATGAGTGAATGAAAATGCAAAGTCTCTGTAAACGTTCATTAAAATTAATAAAAAATGCAGGTTACAACAATAAAGAAAGGTCTATGTAATAGGGAAAAAGTGTCCTTGCCTACATGGAGCAACTTAGTTTCACCCTCTCCAGGACATATCAGTTTATTTTCCTGGCATTCTTCTCCAGCACTACAAGGCATCAATTCTTTTTCTATCATTCTTAGACATTGTCTTGCTCTCTGATGCATAACAAGTAATTGCGAAGACCATGGCCTGGATCAGGCAAACCTTGGGCTCCAGACTGACATCATTGCTCTTCAGTAATTTAGAGATATCCCTGAGAGCTAACTTCACCAATGCAATTCATCTTTTGATTTCCTGACTGCTGGTGCCAAGAGTGTAATCAAGTAAGCTAAAGTTGTTAACAATCTCAATCTCTTCTACACTTATCATCAAAGTGTCAACTGGCTTAGTGGTGAGAATCTTTGGTTGGTTGGGCTGTTTTTTTGTTGTTTGTTTGTTTTTGTTGGGGTTTTTTTGTTGTTGTTTTGTTGAACTTCAATACATATTGAGGACAATAGTCCTTGAGCTTCAGCAGCAAATGCTTTATGTCCTCCTCCTCAGTCTCAGCAAGCAAGGTTGTATAATCTGCATAACATAGGCTGTTGATGACTCCTCCTTCCTGATACCACATTCCTTCTCATAAAATCCAGCCTCTCAAATATCCATGTATGGATTAAAAAGATATAGTGCATTCTTGATGCACTCCTTTCCTGATCCTGAACCATGCCATGTGTTTCTTCCTTTGCTATGACTACTTCTTCCTTCTCTAAGTATAGGTTTCACATACCATATGATTATCTGACTCAAAGTGGCTCCAATCTGGACCATCTCATATCACTGATGTCCAGTTTGTAAATCAATGTTCAGGCGTTCATTTCATGTAATTTAATTTTCCATTTAATTTTTTAGAATGTCCTGTTTTCCAACATTGAAGGTACATTCATGATTCAATTATTAAATTGTGCTTGTCACTATTTTTCCTCATTTCAACTGATTTCCATTCTGGTCCTGATCCATTTAAATAAAAGTCTTCCAGACCACACTTAATTATTAATTAGATAAAAAATACCAATCAGCTTACACCTGATTGTTAATTAAATCAAAGCATGTGACCCTGCAGAATTCAACTGCTTCACACAGGAGGCTCCAACCTGGAAACCCTTGGGTAGGACCCAAAAGACATTTAATCACAAAGTCTGCATATTGGCTCTTGATTGGATTAAGCAATAGGCTTCTAGCCCAATTCCAATTTGCTTTTCTTTGTTCTATTCATTTTGTTTTATAAAATTAATCACTACTGAACTATGCCCACTATTTCCCTGTCTTTCCAGATCCCTGCTAGAGCTTTCTAATTTTTTTTTCTGTACCCTCCCATGGCCATTCTTAACCCTCTACTCCCACTCTCTCCACCTGGATCCTTATACATATTTTACTATTTATCTTTGTACCTCCACAATAATGGTCTTATGCAGTATTTGTCCTTATATGAATGAGTTAGTTCATTCAGCAGCATTGCTCTACAATCCCTCCCAAGTTATGTAGTAATTTTTTTAATTCATTGCTCCTGAGTGCTGCATAAGTGAATTAATCATGATTTCCTAATCCGATCTTTGGGGTTGGATATCTGGGCTGTGTCCATGTTCTTGCAATGATGGATAACACTGCTATGAACATTGGTATACAAATCTCCATTTGTGTCTCAGTTCTAATTTTCTTGGAATATATTCCTAGCAGTGGAATAACTAGGCCATTTGAAATTACTATGTTCAACTTTTTGAGGACACACCAAATTGCCTTCCAGAGTGGTTGTACTTTAATAAAATCTCATCAACGGTGTATGAGAGTTCCTATCTCTCCACATCCTCTCTATCATCCATTGATTGCTGTCCCGTTAAACTTTGCCACTGCTGCTGGGGTGAAATGGTATCTCATTGTGGTTTCCATTTGAATCTCTCTTATTGTCAGTGACTTTGAGCATTTCTTCATGTGTCTATTGGCCATCAAATCAAATGCACTGTGAAAAGTCTTTACATGTCTATTTCCTCATTTTGTAATTAGGTTATCAGACTTTTCCTGTGAAGGTCCTGCGTTATTCTATGAACTTTTGTTATGAGGTCCTTGTCTGAGATGGTATTGCCAAATATTTTTTCCAGTCAGTTTTCTTTTCACCCTCTCATAAAAAGTTTTTGAGGCACACAGGGATTTAATCTTTAGAAGGTTCCATTTATCAATTTTACCTTCTTTTGGTTGTGTATCTGTGATTGTATATGTCAACCTCTTTATACCATAGGCTATATACCATTTAAGTTTTATTCCAATTTTATGATCTTTGTTATTTGGGGCTTTACCCCTAGGTCTCTGATCTACCTTGAGTTGATTTTTGTGTATGGTGAGAAGTATGGGTCCTGCTTCAGCTTTCTATGGGTAGCTGTGAAGTTTTCCCAGCACCATTTATTGAAGACATTGTCATTTGATAGATTTTGTTTCCTTGTCGACTATCAGATGAACATAGATAGATTGGTTAATTTCTGGTTTCTCAATTCTGTTCTATTGGTCTTTATACCAGTACCTTGCTGTTTAGGTTATTATAGCTGCATAGTAAGTTTTGAGATCAGGGAGTGCTATACCTCCCAATTCAAACATGCCAATTACCTTTTCTCTTTGAAAAATGAATTTTGTGTGTATCGCGATAGAGTTAAACATGTAAATTACTTTTGAAGAACTTGGTAAAAAAATAAAGCCCCAGGAATTGATGGAATACCAATTGACATATTTCAATAAATAGATGCTGGTCTGCACATGCTCACCTGGTTGTGCCAAGAAATCTGGAGGATGACTACATGGCCAACTGACTTGAGAAGATCCATATTTACTCCCATTAAAAAAAAAGATGATGCTACAGACTATGGAAACTATGTTACAATATTAGTCATACCACATGCAAGCAAAATCCTGCTAAAGATTATCCAGAAATTACTGAAACAGTACATTGACAGAGAACTACCAGAAATTCAAGCTGGGTCTAGAAGAGGCCATGAAACTAAAGATATTACCGTCAATGGCTGATGGATCTTGGCAGAAAGCAAAGAGTAGAAGAGGAATATCTCTCTGTGTTTCATTGCCTATGCAAAGGCATTTGACTCTGGATCACAACAAATTGTGGTTAACCTTGAGAAGGATGGGAATCCCATAACACTTGATTGTGTTTATGTGAAACATACTCAGACCAGGAAGCCGTCCTCAGAACAGAGGAGAGAAAAATGCCATTGTTCAAAATCAGGAAAGGAGTGGAATGAATGTGTCCTGTCTTCATACTTTTTCAATGTATATGCAGAACAGATCATTTGGAAGCCTTGGCTTTATGAGGAGGAATGTGGCATCAGGATTGGAGGAAGAAAGACTCATCAACAACTTTCGTTATGCAGATGACACACCCTTACTTGCTGAAACTGAGAACCTGAAATGCTTGCTGCAGAAGGTCAAGGATTGTTGTCTACAATATGAATTGAAGGTCAACATCAAGAAAACAAAAATTCTCACCATTGGACCAATTGGCAGCACCATAATTGATAGAGAAGAGATTGAGGTTGTTAATAGCTACAGCTTTCTCGTCTCCACAATCAACACTATTGGCACCAGCAGGCAGGAAATCAAAAGACGAATTGCATTAGATAACTCTGCTGTCAGGGACATTTCTAGAGTACCGAGAAGCAACGATGTCAGTCTAGAGACAAAGGTGTGCCTAATCCAGGCCATGGTCTTCACAATTGCTTGCTATGCATCATAGAGCTGGATAATGACTAAGAATGATGGAAGAAGAATTGATGTCCAAGTTTTGATGCTAGAGGAGTCATGAGCATACCACGGACCACTAAGAAAACAAAAAGGTTTTGGAGAGGGTTAAAACAAGTTTCTCCTTGGAGGCTAGAATATTGAAGCTATGTATCACATAATTTGGACATGTGGCCTGGATCCTTGGAAAAGTACATCATGCTCGGAAGGATGGAGGGACAGTACAGGTGAGGAAAACCCCAAATGAGATAGTTGATATACTAACTAGAACAATAAGAGTAGGTGTGTTGGAGTGAGTGAGACTGGCTCAGGACAGGGCAGGATTTGGAGCTGTTGTACATAGGATTACTATGAGTTGCAGATGACTCAATAGCACATAACAACAACAACAACAGTGAGATGAATTGCATTGACTATTTTTCTTATGTTGAACCATCCTTACATAGCTATTATGAATCCCACTTGGTCATGATAAATTATTTTTTTATATGCTGATGAATTCTTTTAGCCAGGATTTTGTTAATGATTTTTGCGTCTATATTCATGAGACATATTGGTCTGTAGTTTTTTTACTTTTTTTGTTAATTTTTAAATATCTTTGCCTAGATTTGGTATTAGGGTTATGGTTGCTTCATAGAATGACTCAGAGTATTGCTTCATTTTCTATTATTTTAAAAAACAATTTAAGTAGGATTAGTGATAGAGCTTCTCTAAATGTTTGATAGAATTCAGCCAAGAATCTGTCTTCTCTAGGACTCTTTTAAAGGGAGATTCTTTTTATGACCTGCTCAAATTATTTGTTTGTGAGAAGTGTGTTCAAGTGTTCTATATAAGTCTGTATCAATCTGTGCAGGACATGATTTTCAAGGACTTTGTTCCTTTCCTCTAAGTCTTCAAATTTATCAGTGCATAATAGATTTTTGTAATATTCCAATATTATAGATTTAATTTTACCTGGTTCTGTCGGGATTTCACCATTATAATTTCTAAATCAAGTTATCTGTGTCTTTTCTTTTTCCCCTCTTATTGTTGAGTTTTCCAATGGTTTGCAAATTTTATTGACCCCTTTGAAAAAAACTAGCTCCTGGTCTTGATTCAATCTCATTGATTTTAGCTCTTGCCTTCTGAAGACTGCCTTAGCTGCATTCAAAAGATCTGGGTATTTTGCGTTTCATTTTCATTTGTTTCAAGAAACTTATAATTTCATTTTTTGTTTCTTCTATAACTCAGTCATGTTCTAGAGGGTATTTTCTTTCCATATGGGTTAGTTTGTAAGCTTTATACTCTTGTTATTAATTTCTATTTTATGGTAGTGTCATCTGAAATGATACTTTCTATTCAATGCTTTTAACTTTTTTGAGTCTTGCTTTATGTCCTAATATACGATCAATACTAGAGAATATATCATGTGAACTTGAGTAGAAAGTGAATTTAGATGAATGAGGTACACTGAATACACACAAGGTCAAGTTGACTGGTTCAATAGTCTATATATTTTAAATCTCTGTTAAATTTCTTTTGAGTTGACCTGACCTTTGATGAGGGTGATGTGTTAAAGCCTCCTGAAGATATTGAGATTATAAACAGCTTTAGTTTCCTTGGCTCCACAATCAACACTCTTGGCACCAGCAGTGTGGAAATTAAAAGAAATTTTTCATTTGGAAAGTCTGCTGTCAGAGAACTCTCTAGAGTACTGAAGAGCAATGACGTCAGTATGGAGACTAAGGTTTACCTGATACAGGACGTGGTCTTTGCAATCACTTGCTATGCATTAGAGAGCTGTACAATGATTAGAGATGATAGAAGAGTTGATTCCCTTGACCTGTGGTATTAGAGAAGAGTATTGAGTATACCACCAACTGCTAGGAGAACTAACAAGTTCACCTTGGAGAGAGTTAAACCAGGCTGCTCCTTGGAGACAAGGATTCTGAAGCTTCATCTGACATACTTTGGACATGTTGCAATGAGGGAGCAGTCTTTGGAGAGGGATGGTATGCTTGGCAGGGTAGAGGGACAGTGTAAGAAAGAAAGACCCTCAATGAGATGGATTCATTCAGTGACTGGGGTAATGTGGGTAGGTGTGTTAGATGCAATAAAATTGGCACAGAATAGAGCAGGGTTTAGGGCTGTTGTACACAGGGTCAGTATGAGTCCCAGGCAACTCAACGGCACATAACAACAAAAATCACCACTTAAGTGGTACTGTTTATTTCTTTCTTCAATTTTGTTAACGATTGAATTATTTATTTTGCACTTCTATCATTTTGTGTATAAGTGTTGATTGTGGTTATGTCTTCTTGATCTTTAATCATTATATAGTACCCTGATCTTTTGAGTGGTTTTCATTCTAAAGTCTATTTTATCAGGGATCAATATTGCCACTTCTGCTTTTGTTGTGTGGATGCCATTTACCTGGTATTTTTCCCCCCTACCTTTGATTTTGAAGTTATCTTTCTCTTCATTTCTTAGATGTATGTCTTGTAAGCATCATATTCATGGGTTTTGCATTTTTTGTTTCAGTTTTTTAAAAAAAATTATTTTATATTGGTTCACTTACAAAGTTCATGATTCTTGTGTTTCACACTATTTTCATTTATATTATGTTTCATACAATCATTCCTATGCATTATATTTTTTAAAATTAATCACCACTGAATTATTCCCATCATTACCCTGTCTTTTCAAGTCCTTGCCAGATCTGTCTCTCTTTATTCCCTCTTTCTGTCCACCAAATTGTGTAACTCTGATTTCATCCCTACCCATCCCTTTCCTCACTGGGTCCCTATATATGTTTTACTAGGTATTCTTCTAATTTTACAATAATGGTTCTATGCAGTATTTGTCTTTATGAGACCAAGTTAGTTCACTAATAATACTCTCCACTCTTGTAAGTTATATAGTATTTTTTTAAAATCATTGATCCTGTGTGCTGCCTTGGTTTCATTGTGTGACTGCACCATAATTTTCCCAATCCATTGGATAATTATGGATATTATGGATATTTTCAGATAGTTGCTATTGTTATGTGCCATTGAGTCACCTGCAACTCATTAAGACTCTGTATACAACAGCTATGAATCCTGCCCTATCCTGGGCCAATCTCATTGATTCTAATACACCTACTACACTAGTTACTGTATAAATCCATCTCATCTGGTTTTTTTCTGCTCCTGTGCTGTCCCTCCACCATCTCAAGCATGATATGCTTCTCCAAGGACTCATTTTATGTGTTGTTGAGTCACTTGTGACTCATACTGATCCTATGTACAAGAGACTTAAACCCTGTTCTATCCTATGCCAAACTTATTGTCTCTGACACACATAGTCCTATTACTCCAGTCACTGAATCAATCTATTTTATCGAAAGTCTTCCTCTCTTGCACTGTCCCTCCACCCTCTCAAACATGACGTCCTTATCCAAAGACCTATCCGTCCTTGCAACATGCCCAAAGTATGTGAGACGAAGCTTCATAATCCTTGCCTCCAAGGAGCAGCTTGGTTTCACCCTTTCTAGGAATAATCTGTTTGTTCTCCTAGCAGTCCATGGTATATTCAACACCCTTCTCTAGCACCATAGCTCGAAGGCATCAATTCTCTTTCTATCCTCCCTAGTCATTTTCAAGCTCTCTGACATATAGCACACAATTGTGAAGACTATGGCTTGGATCTGGTGCACCTTAGTCTTCAGCTTAATGTTGTTGCTCTTCAGTATTCTGGAGAGGTCCTTGACAGCCTACTTTTCCAGTGCAATTTATCTCTTGATTTCCTGGCTTCTAGTACCAAGAGTGTTGATTGTGGAGCCAAGCAAAATAAACTGTTAACAATCTTGATCTCTTCGCCACCCATAATGATGCTGCCAATTTGACCAGTGGTGAGAATCTTTATTTTCTTGATGTTGACTTTCAATCCATATTAATGGCAGCAGTCCTTGACCTTCTGCAGCAAGCCCTCAGGTCCTCGTCAGTTTCAGCAAGCAGGGTTGTGTCATCTGCGTAATGCAGGTTGTTGATTAATCTTCCTCCAATCCTGATGCCACATTCCTCCTTATAGAGCCCAGCCTCCCGGATGATTTGTTCTGTGTACAGACTGAAAAGGTATGGAAACAGAATACATCCCTAGCAGACACCCTTCCCAATTTTGAACTATGTAGTGTCTCCTTCCTCTGTTCTGACAACTAACTCTTAGTTCAGATATAGGTTTCACATAAGCATCAAATGTTCTGGGTTTCCCATTCTTCTCAGAGTCAGTTTGCTGTGATCTACACAGTCAAAAGCCTTTGCATAGTCAAAGATAGGCATTCCTCTGGTACTCTCTGCTTTCAGCCAAGATCCATCTAACATTAGCTAAAATATCCCTGGTACCATAGCATCTTCTAAACCCAGATTGCACATCTGACAGTTCTCAATTGCCATGTTGCTCCAGTCATTTTTGGACAATTTTCAGCAGAACCTTGCTTGCATCTGATACTAATGATATTATTTGATGATTTCAGCACTCTGTTGGGTTACCTTTCTTTGAAATGGGAACAAAATATCAATCTATTCCAATCAATTGGCCAGGTGACTGTCCTCCAGATTCCTTGGCACAACTTAGTGAGCAAATCCACGGCAGCATCTGTTCTTTGAAATATATCAATTGATATGCCTTCAACTCTTAGAGCCTTGGTTTGTGCCAGTTTTTTCAGAGCAGCTTGAACTTCTTCCTTCATTACCACAGCTCTTGCTCATCCTTTGTTTCATGGAATTTTTGTGTGTATAGTGACTCTGTATACTCCTTCCATCTTCTTTTAATGCTTCTTGGATCATTTAACATTCTGCCAAAGCATCCTTAAGTATTGCCACTTGTGGCTTGAATTTGTGTTTCAATTTCTTCAACTTAGAAATACTAAGCGAGTTCAATCTTTTTGATTTTTCTGATTCCAGCTCTTTGTACATTTTATTATAGTACTTTGATTTGTCTTTCCAAGCTGACCTTTGAAATATCCTGTTCAGCTCTTTCTTTTTTTATAGTTTTTTAATTTAAATAGCATTCAGTTTATTACAAATATTTAGTATTGGCTTCCCATATTTCCTCCCTTTTGTTTTTATCCTAATAATAAACAAACAAATAAAACAAATTAAACATAATAAGCTCAAAGAAATACTTTCAAAAATCTCCATATGATCAGAAGGATTCAGGTTGAATATTCCTTGAAGGTTTGTTTTAATTGTCCCATTGCCACAGTGCTTGTCAAAACCAGTTCTGATTAATATCCTTGGTCAGTATGTCCTTTGTCATTCCCTATCACCTGAGAGAGATTTCACCTTGATTCTTAAGGAAAAGAGGATGGCGAATTTTCGTAGCTAATTCCTGCTGAAAAGGGATGCTATAGGTTTCAGAGTGAAGATCTTCTCTCAATACTCTACAGGGCCTCTTTGGCAATAGGAAACATATAGACTATTGTGGAGATTGATTTTGAAATTTACATGCACTGTTATCAATTGTGCTTAGCCATACCTGTTCATCTCCTTGAAGATGCATCATGGAACTCTTGCAGCCTAGAAGACACAAATTTAACTAAGAAGTTAAAAATACATAAGTAAAAAATTAAAAACAATAATATTCCAAGTAAAGGTTCTAACAGTGGCACAAATCAAATTGCAGAGGGAAGGTAGATCTTTAAATAAAAGGCTTATTGACTAGCACTTTGTCTATTATAGTATAAAGGTTAGGGACCACAAGATGTAGAGGCTCAACAATGTCATTTATTGTTCTTAAGTCCTGGAGCAAATTCCATCTACCACTGG
>NW_006399861.1:1648571-1661626 GCF_000299155.1 Elephantulus edwardii | reverse complement strand
TATATAATTAAAGTATGGAGATTTTCAGCATCTCCAGGACTGGGTTCCAGAGTGTGGCTCTGTCTCACTTACCAGATAGCCTGTTCCCTTCCTGACAACCAAGGTTGTATCATCTGGATGATAGAATGACAACCCTGATGAAATGGCAGCCCAGACAAAACAGTAGCCCTGAAGGAATGGCAGTGAGATGTAGCAGCGAGAAGGACAGTTGGATTTTGAGTGAGAGGAGTAAAAGGGCAAGTAGGAAAGCTGGAATCTGAGTGCGTGTGATCCAGAAAACCAGTTCGATCATTGCTGGCCTGCACCCAAAATGTCTCTCCTGATATGCACTGGGAGCAATGCTGGAACTTGAGTGAGGTACTTTGTGGGGGTGTGTGTCACTGCTGTTTGGCTGGATCATGTCTAATCCCTTAAGCTCAATCAGAAGGGAGACAGCTGGAGCTCATTCTTGAAAGGAAAACCAAAGCTTCCTGTTTTCCAGTCAAGTCTCTTTGCTTTGCCTTGCATCTCATCATGTCCAGTCCATCAACTGCCTTTAGTCTAGAGCACCTTGGGCTACTCTAGCTGCAGCAGTTTTTTGGCAGAGGAGGCTGCTTCCATAGTCTTTTCCTCTATAAAACGGAGAGAAACCCAGGCAGGGTAGCTGCCTCACCCTCTTCTGGAGCAATGACTTCAGATAAAAAACCTGCTAGCACCTCAGATATGAAAACTCTACCACAGCAATGGCACATTAAGAAGCAGGCTGCTACATCCCCTACGCAATCCCAAAGCAAGATGTCACCACTCCCAAAAAAGTTTAATGAAACTTTCTGGTAGAGAATTAAAAAAAAAATTAGTATTGCCGATGAGTGAAAGACAAACTTGAAGAATTACAGGACATCACAAGCAAAAACCAGGAGGAGCTTAAAAACCAATCCAAAACAATGCAAATAAAACAAATGATGCATTAGAGGGTCTGGAAAAAAAAGAAACAACAACAACAAAAAATGAGCACCAATGTTTCAGAAGCTGTCAACATGACATAGGGTCACATGACATAGGGTTGAAGAGATGGAACACAGAGCCAGTGAGATAGAAATAAAGTTGTCACCACCGATATGTTAGAGCAAAAAGCAGAATCAAAAAGAAAAGAAAAATAAGAAGACCTAAGAATAATGTGGGACTGCATCAAGAGAAATAATATGTACATCATCAGAATCCCAAAACAGGAAGAAGCAAGTAAAGGCACTAAAAAAGTTGTGGAAGAATTACTAGAAGAAAATCTCCCAGGCATAATGAACAATGAGGGAATATATATTCAAGAAGCTGAAAGAACACCATGTAGAATAGATCCCAAAAGAAAAACAAGACATATCATAGTCAAATTTGCCAGGGACAAAGATAAGAAAGGAACTCTGAAAGCAGGGAGGGAGAAACAAGGAGTAACCTATAAGGGAGAACAAATAAGATTAAGTGTGGATTTCTCAGCAGAAACCATGTGAAAAAGAGTACAATGGAGTAATATATATTGAACACTCAATACAACTGTCAACTAAGAATATTGTACTCAGAAAAACTGTCCATCAAATATGAAGGAGAGATCAAGATATTCCCTGAAAAACAGAACCTAAGGGAGTTCATAAAAACAAGACCAGCATTACAGGAAACACTGAGAGACATCCTTCTTGCAGAGGTGCCATAGAAGTGAGATGAACAAAAGTAATTAACAACAACACCAAAAAGAACTCAACAAACTTATAACAATGAAACCTTGCCTCTCAATAGTCACATTGAATTTAAATGGTTTATATACACCACTGAAGAGAAAAAGAGTAGCAGATTGGATAAAAAACAAAATTCAATCAATATGCCCTTTGTAAGAGACATACCTGAGAAATAAAGATAAAGGAAGACTAAAAATAAAAGGGTGGAAAAAGTATACCAAGCAAATGGCAACCAGAAAAAAGAAGCAGTGGCTATATTAATTACCAAGAAAATAGATTTCAATGCAAAACCATCATAAAGGATAAGGAAGGTCACTACATAGTGATTAAGGGATCAACAGAAGAAGAAGACATAACAATAATAAATATATATGCATCAAATGAAAGACCTGCAAAATATATAAAACAAACATTATCAAAACTGAAAAAGGAAATATATAACCCTACGGTAGTAGTTGGAGACTTCAATATAGCCCTCTCAAGAAATGATAGAACTTTCAGAAAGAACTCAACAAAGATGCTGAAGAATTAAACCACACAATAAACCAACATGATCTCCTACTTATTTATAGGCTAATGTACCCTCCCCCCCCCAAAGCAGTGTAACTTTTTCTCTAATGTGCATGGAATGTTCTCCAGAATAGATCACATTTTAGGAGACAAGAAAAACATCAATAAATTCAAAAGCATAAAAGTAATACAAAGCATCTTCTTAGACCACAATGCTACAAAATTAGAAATTAATAGTAAGAGGATAAGGAAGAAAAATTCTATATATTTGAAAACTGAGCAACACCTTGCATGAACATGAGTAGGTACAAGAAGAAATGAAATTAAATTAGAGTTTCTTGAAACAAATGACAAAGAAAACACAACTTACCAATGCCTCTGGGAAACAGCCTAAACATTATTTAGAGGTCAATTTATAACAATAAGCAAACATATCAAAGGCAGGGAAAAATGACCATTGATTCTCTAACCCAACATCTCCAACATCTTGGTGGAAAAACCGAAACCAAAACCAAACCAACCAGCAAGAAAACCTGACACCCTCAGGAAAAACTGAAATAAATTAAATGGAAAACAGAAAAACATTGAAACCATCAAGAAAATCAGGAGTTGGTTCTTCAAAAAAGTCAATAAAATTGACAATCCACTAGCAAAACTAACAAAAAAAAAAAGAAAGAAAGAAAAGATACAAATAATCTGAATAGGGGATGAAATGGGCAATCTCACTACAGAAACAACTAAAATGAAAAAGTTAACAATGGAATAATATGAAAAACTATACTCTAACATATATGAAAAGCTAGAGGAAATGAACAAATACCTAGAAAATTATACCTACCTAAAATGACACAAACCAAAACTGAATACATGAACAGACCCATTACAAAAGACTAAATTGAAAAGATACTAAAACAACTTCCAGCCATAACCAGCCATGGACCAGATGGTTTTACAAATGAATTTTATCAAACATTCATAGAAGAACTGGCACAAAGTCTACATGAACTATTTCAGGAAAAAAGAAAAAGATGGAATTCTCCCAGACTCACCATGAAGCAAACACATCCTTGATATCAAAACCAGCAAAATAGAAAACTGTAGGCCAATATTCCTCGTGAACATAGATGCAAAAATCCTGAATAAAATCCTGGCCAATAGAATCCAATAATACAGCAAAAAAAAAAAAATAATATACCATGGCCAAGTGGGATTCATAACAGGTATGCAAGGATGGTTCAACACAAGAAAAACAATCAAGTGTAATTCATCACATTAACAAAACAAAGAACAAGAACCACATGATCCTGTCAATTGATGCAGAAATGGCCTTTGACAAAGTCCAACACCCTTTCCTGATTAAAACACTCAACAAAATAGAATAGAGGGGAATTTCCTCAGGATAGTAAAAAGTATATACAGAAACCATAGAGGCAATATTGTTCTCAATGGTGAGAAGTTAAAGGCATTCCCCTTGAGAACAGGAACTAGGCAAGGATGCCCACTATCACCTCTCGTATTCAATATTGGATTAGAAGTCTTGGCAGTAGCAATAATAAAAGAGAAGGAATAAGAAGTATACAAATTGGCTAAGAGGAGGTAAAATTATCTCTATATGCACATGATATGGTAGTATACATAGATAACCCCAAAGATTCATCAAGAAAACCACTGAACATAGTTGACCAATTAAAAAAAATGGCAAAATACAAAATCAGCATACCAAAACCAATTGGAATTCTCTACAGTGACAAAGAGATCATTGAACTGGAGCTAAGGAAAACAATACCCACCACAATAGTGGGGAAATGCCAGTTTTTCTAACAAATGGTGTCTGCTAAATTGGAAAACCAACTGCAGAAAACTCAAATAAGACACACACCTCACACTATACACAAAAATCAACTCAAAGTAGATGAAGGATCTAGGATTAAAATCAAAGCCTATAAACTTCCCTAGATAAAAGCTTGGAAGAACTCTAGAAACACTAATCCATGACTTGAACAATCTTCCAAGCATTCTGAAAAACTTATAAGGAGGAGAGGATAAAATAGATGAATGGGACCTTCTAAGTATCAATTCCTATTGTTGTTGTTGTTATGTGCCATAGAGTCGCTTGCGACTCATAGTGACCCTATGTACAAGAGCTCTAAACGCTGTTCTATCCTGTGCCAACCTAGCCATCCCAAAAGCACTTATTCCCACCACTCCAGTCATAGAATCGATCCATCTCATTGAAGGTCTTCCTTTCCTTTGCTGCCCCTCCACTCTGCCAAACATGATGTCCCTCTCCAAGGACCAGTCCCTCCGCATAACATGCCCAAAGTACGTCAGACGAAGCTTCAGAATCCTTGACTCCAAGGAGCATTCAGGCTTCACCTTTTCCAGGACAAACCTGTTTGTTCTCCTAGTAGTCCATGGTATATTCAATACTCTTCTCCAGCACCACAGCTCAAAGGCATCAATTCTCTATCATCCCTATTCACTGTCCAACTCTCTGATGCATAGCATGTAATTGCGAAGATTCCTATAATACATGCAAAAACTTCTTCTGCAGGGTAAAAAGTGAAGCCACAGACTGAAAAAAAGTATTTTGTAATGACATGTCTGTTAATGGACTTATATATAAAATGTATAGAATACGTGAGCACCACAGCAAGATAAAGATAAACAAACCAATTGCAAAATAGGCACAGACTATGAACAGACACTTCACCAAAGAAGACATTCAGATGACCAACAAACACATGAAGAAATGTTCAAAATCCCTAGCTCTAATCAAAACAACTATGAGATATCATCTCAACACAGTAAGAATAACAAAATTTAACAGAACAGCAAGCAGCAAATATTGGTGAGGTTTTGAAGAAACTGGAACCCTGATTCACTGTTAGTGGAAGTATAAAATGGTTCAAACACCCTGGAAGGCAATATGGCTATTTCTGAAAAAGTTGGAACTGCCTTGTTCATAATAGCTAAGAGTTGGAAACAGCCCAACTGCCCATCAACAAACTGATTGATAGAGAAGCCTTGGTATATTCACACAATGGAATATTATGCAGCCCTGAAAAACAAAAACTCATGAAATAGTATACAAAATGGGTGACCATGAAGGACATTATGCTGAGTGAAGTATCTCAGTCACAAAAAAAAATACTGTATAATGCCACTGTTATAGAACAGGACTGATAATAAATAATGTACATGGCATTGAAAAGAAGAGGGAGAGAACTGTATAAAGGAACATATGAATAGGTATTATTGGCATGATAAGAGTCTAGAATAAGAGTTGCATAGTGGTCCTGGATGTGGATGACTTATAACAATGAAAGAACTTTTTTTTACAAAGAAAAAGTGAACTGGGCGTGGTGGTGGTGGAGGGGCAACAAAGAGGAAAATGTGTAACAATGAATGAATGGAAATCAAAAAGAAATAACAAATGTCTTCAAACCTGTTAATACCAATTAAAGTATACATTTTTCTTTTAAAGATGTGTTATCTGAAAAAAAGAAAAAAGAAAGGTCTGGAGACAGAATGCATCCCTAGCACACTTTTTTCCTGATTTTGAACCATGCAGCGTTTCTTTCCTCTGTTCCAAGACTGATTTCTGTTCTAAGTTTCACATAAGCAAAATAAAAATTCTGAGATTGCCATTCTCCTCAAGGTTAGCCACAAATTTTTTTTATCTACACAGTCAAATTCTTTTGAATAGTCAATGAAATATAGACATTCTTTTGCTACTCTGCTTTCTAAAAAAATTGATCTGACATGGAAATAATGTCTCTAGTATCATGTCATCTTTAAATACAACTTGTATTTTTGGTAGTTTTTTTGGATTATCTTCAGTCAGATTTAGCCTGCATTTAATCAAACTAAAGATTTCCCACCTTTCTGCCATGGAGCTGCTGATTACCTTGAATAGTGGGTCTTCAGGATTGTAGTGCAGTTTCTTGTAACTGGGCCACTAGAGCTCTCCATGTTCTTGCAATGGTGAGTAATGTGGCTATGGACCTTGGTATACGAATCTGTTTGCACCTCAGTTCTAATTCTTTGGTGAAAATTCCTAGCAGTAGAGTAACTGGGTGATAGAGAGTTTCTATGTTAAGCTTTTTGAGGAAATGCCACACTGCTTTCCAGAATGGTTGTAACACTTTACAATCCCCTCAACAGTGTATGATAGTTCCAGCCCCTCCATATCCTCTCCCAATTATTTTCCAATTCCAGCTCTCTGTACATTCTATTGTAATATTTTGCCTTCTCCTCCCAAGCTGCTTTTGAAATCTTCTGTTCAGCTCTTTAACTTTGGCATGTCTTCCTTTTGTTTTGTCTTCTTGATGCTCCAGTGCAGTGTTTTTTACTCTCTGCTGACATTAATTTCAATTTTTACCTTCTCTGTATTTGTAGTGAACTTTTGCTTTTTTTCCATGGATCATCTCTTTGATATTATCCCACATCTCATTAGATCTTCAATCATTGGTGTTCAATGTCTCAATTCTATTCTTAAGATTATCTTGAAATTCAGAAGGAATATATTCTAGATCTTATTTTGGTTCCTGTTGACTTATTTTAATTTTCTTCGGCCCCAATTTGAACTTGCATATAAGTAATTGATTGTCTGACTTACAGTCAGCCTCGGCCTAGTTTTGACTGCTAATATTAAGCTTCTTCAATGATTTCTTCCACAAATGTAGTGAATCTGATTCCTGTTCAGCTCATCATGTGACATCCATGTGTAAAGTTGTCATTTGTGTCTTTTAAAAAGGGTATTTGCAGTTGACATTTTTGGTATTAGAGAAGAACACTGTATATCCCATGCATCCATGAGAACAAACAGATAAATCTTGAAGAGTTTGCAGACAGAGTGATTTTTAAGTCAAGAATAATGAGGCTTCACCTCACATACTTTGGGCATGTTGCTAGGAGATGGTGTTCCTTTGAGAGGGACATGATACTTGGAAATGTTGGAGGTCAGCAAAGGAGAAGACCCTCAACCAGGTGGGCTGACACAGCGACTACTGCAATGGGCTCTTGTGTGTCAAGAAGTTTTAGAATGTTGCAGGATAGAACAAGATTCAAATATTTTGTTTTTAGGGTCTCTATGAGTTGTACTTGATTCAAAGACATCTAACAACAACAACTTATGTTCTAGAATGCATATCACATGTATGTTGTTCATTCTACATGATTCTGCTGTTTATTTTCTTTATGTCTCATTTCTGATTTTTCTTCTAGTATGTCCATTAAGACTCTTGTCTTACAGGTTACTGACTCTAATACACTTTTCCCCCCCTTCAGTGCATGTTCATGTATTTCTGTTATTTCTAGTACTGTGTTTTCTATGCTTTCTCTTTCTTGTGATAATTTTTTAAGTTCCTGTGCCTCTTTCTCTATGTACTATCTTATCCATTTTTAATGACCCTCCCCAGTTTATTTGTTTGAATGTGATGTACATAATATCTCTCGATAGTTTCCACATTTGCTGGATCACTTGTCTTGAGAATGGGAATACATACAGCATTCTTCCAATCTGCTGGCCAGACAACTGTCCTCTAAATTTTCTGGCAGAGACTGGTGAGTGCGTCCAAGACTTCATCTGTTAACAGGAATAAGTCAATATTTGATATTAATACACATGCAATCAAAATACTGCTGCTTATCATTCAAAATAGTTTAGAACAGTACACAGAAAGGGAACTACCAGAGGTTCAAGTACAATTTAGAGAGGCTGTGACACCACGGACATCATTGTAGATGTCAAATGGATCCTGGCTGAAAGTAAAGAATACTAGAAGAATATCTATTTGTGCTTTATTGAATATACAAAGACATTTGACTGTGTGAATCATAATAAGTTATGGTGTACATTGAGAAAAATAGGAGTCCCAGAAGACTTATACTACATGGTTTAAAATTAAGAAGCGAATGTGTCAGGGTTGTATTCTTTCTCCGTATCTATTCAATAGTGAATGTGTCAGGGTTGTATTCTTTCTCCGTATCTATTCAATATGTATGCTGAGAAAAGAATTTGAAAAGTTGGACCCTATGAAGAGGAATGTAGCATAAGGATCAGGAGGAGGAGGATCATGAATAACCTGTGTTACACAGATGATACAACCTTGTTTGCTGAAAGTGAAGAGTACTTGAAGCACTTGTTGCAGAAGTTGCATCCTTCAGTATGGATTACATCTTAATGTCAAGAAAACAAAGATTCTTACCATTGGACTGATAGGCAACATCATAATGAATGGAAAAGAGATTGAAACTGCCAACAACTTCATCTTACTTGAATCTACAATTAACACCCTTGCTACCAGCTTTCAGGAAATAAGGAAACACAGTGCACTGGGAATGTCTGCAGTTAGGGACCTCTCAAAATTGTTGAGGAGTAATGATGTCAGTTTGATGACTAAGAAGCATCTGATTCAGGCCAAAGTCTTTCCAGTTACTTGCTATGCATTTGAGAGCTGTACAATGAATAAGTATGACAAAAGAATTGACATCTTTGAGCTGTGGTGTTGGAGAAGAGCACTGAACATCCCATGGAAGGCCAAAATTACAAATACGTCTTAGAGAGGTTGCAGCCAGAATGCACTTTGGAAGTAAGAATAATGAGGCTTTGCCTCATATATTTTGAGCATTTTGCTATCAGGGGCTATTCCTTGGAAAGGGACATAATGCTTGGAAAAGCGGAGGGTCAGTGGGGGAGAGGAAGACTCTCAAGCAGGTAGATTGATAGAATGACTGCCTCAATATGTCAGGAAGTATGAAGACGGTTTAGGATAGGACAGGGTTCAGATCTGTTGTACATAGGGTTGCTATGAATCATACTCAACTTGATGACACTTAACAGCAACAACAAAATAACAACCTCTTTATCTATAATTTTAAGTCTTTCTTCCATGTGTTGCATTTTCCTCCAGGATTCTGATTCCCTGTCTCTGGACTATCTGGTTTTTTTTAAAGCTTCAATTGTTTCTTCCATCATTTGCACCTTTTTCTGTAGCTGTAATTCCACATGAACATATTTCTTCTGGTCCTCTGTTTCTAAGACACTCATCTACAATATGCTCTGCTTTTTAGGAGAAGAGTTATTTTTATTTTTTCATTATGTTTGAGGTAGCCTGATGCTTTCTTGACATTATGTGAATATTTTCTTGGTAAATGTTATGCTTTTATAAGTGTATAATGTCCCAGGAGAGGCTAATGTTCTGTGAAGACTCCTCCTGAAGCAAAGTGAGAATTGTTCTCTGGAAAACCATGACAGGTCAAGGATGTATTTTCCTTTAGGATTTGGTTCATGCCTGTTCTCTTTTGGCTTAAATAATTCCAAACCGTCTCTGTGTGTTGCAGTCACGAGGGTTCAAGGGCAGCAGTCCCTGGATCATAGAATAAATCTGTCTTGCAATAAGTACAATGAGGATGTTCTTTAGAGGCAGGAATGATGAATTTTTGTTTCACATGCTTTGGGCATGCTATCAGACAGAGGTATTGCTGTTATGTGCTGTTGACTCACAGTGATCCTGTGAACACTAGATCCTGTGCCATCCTCACAATCTCTTAATACTTGTGCTCATTGCTGTAGTCACTGTGTCAATCCACCTGGTTGAGGGTTTTTCCTTCCTTCGCTGTTTCTTCACCTTGCTAAGCATGATTTCCCTATCTAATGAATAACCTTTCCTAACAACATGCCTAAAGTGTATGCAAGATGAAGCTTTATCATCTTTACCTCTAAGAAGCGTTCTGGCTGCACCTTCTCTAAGACATATCTATTCTTTTGAAAGTCAATGGGATATTCCGTTTTTGTCCTTGGAAAAGACATCACATTAAAAAAAGCTTATAAGAGAGAGGAAAATGTTAATCAAGATGAATTGGAGTATATCAGAGATCAAGATAGTAGAGGATCAGGTAAAATTCTGATCTGCTGTTCATAGAGTCACTGTGAGTTGTAGTCAACCTAGATAGTACGTAACAAAAATCAATCAAATAGGAGAAGATTGCACATCTTTCTCCTGTGGAATTGCTGGTGGTTTCAAACCAGATGCCTTCGGATTGGCAACATAACTCCCTATGAACTATGGCACCAGAATTTCACTATTTAAGGATGAGTAAACTGAAATGCAGACTTAATTTCCCAAGACTGTGCAACTTTCTTATGTCTGAATTAGAACTCAAATTAAAGTCAGATTTCTGTTGGGATCCAGAATCCATGTTCATAATTGATATGATATATATTTATTTCATGCATGCTGTTTAACTATCACAATGAACATGCCCAGAAATACAGAAAATCATGTTTATTATCCCACCTTCCTTATAATGTTATCTCATTTCATTCCTTGACCGTATAAATAATGCTTAATAAGTAATGATAATTGTTGTTGTTGTTTTGTTGTTTAATGCTGTCGAGTCGTAGACGACTCATAGCAACCCTATGAACGAACAGCCTGAGCACTGTTCATGCATAGAGTTTCCGGAGGCAAGCTGTTTTGGAAGTGGATGCCGCTCCTGCTTCCAGATAATGATAATAGAAAATAATAAAGTAATATATAAGTAATAAATAATACTTTTTTATGTGGTGTTTTATCCTAGTCTTTAACTATTCAAGTTACTTGAGGCTTACTTTCTTTGGCTCATAGTGACTTGATATGTGTAATAGTAGAATTTTCAAGGGTTGCTTTTCAGAAGTGGATTGCTACATCTTTCTTCTGGGACACCTCTGGATGGACTTGATCCTCCAACTTCCAGTTAAACTTTGTGCTTCTTAAATACTCATACCCTTAAGAGATTCTTCTTGGTTTTGAGATTTTAAAATTAAATTTTATCACTGTACTGTTAACAAACATAATGATTTTGTTATTCAGAATATAAATAGCTAAGAGTTAAGAACTAGTTATTTGTACTTTTGGTTTATAGCAGGTTTTAAAATACTTTCAAAGAAGAAAACTCTGAAATAAGTTCTTTCTTTCACTAGAGGATAAATTCCATCAAGTAGAGACCTCCACTACAGTGAACAGTGCAATTAGCTAATTATAAGCTCTGGTGGCCTAGTGGAAAGAATCCCAAAGGATATGGTTCAAAGTCACCATCTTCTCCGTGGGAGGAGGAGGGCAATCTCCTCCTGTACTTCTGAAAACCTACCAGAGAGTCAGATATAAGTTGGTTCTGACTGTGCAGTACACAACAAGTGTTTAATAAATATGATTCAAATGAAGAGATGAAAGATATTAACATTTTTAATTATTAAGAAATAATTGAAAACACTGATTTTAGCAGGTAGTTTTTACTAATATTATGTTCTTTCTTTTTTACAATAATGTCTGTAGGCTCTTTCATTTGTTCACTGCCAATTTCTTTTCTTATTATGCCTATATACTTTGTGCATGTAAGTTTTTGTGTATGTGGTGCCATTATACAATATCTAGATTTAAAAAAATATCTTTGCCAATTTAAAATTTCTTTACCTTTGATTTTGTGATTTTTGCTATTATGGGTCAGAACAGATCTGATGCTGACAACAACAAAAACACTAATCTGGAAACACAAAAGTCTTCCTAGGGTTTGTATTAAAGCTTTAGAGACTGTAGAAACTTTTAACATGGGCCCTTGACAAAAATGGAGTTTACAGCCTGCCTCTGCCATAGCTCTGTTGCACTTTGGAAATACAATCCTTGGACTCAAATCAGTGCTATGCATTAATTAGAACCAATGCATATATGAGTGTTGAAAACTCCTTGAATGTTCTTATTAGAGACTTCTCAGTTACCTGGTGAGCTGTTCACAATGCTTTTCTCACTTTACCAATGGGAATTGAGACACAGTCTGTGTAGGCAGCTTCTCAAATTAAAAATCAGGGCCAAGGAATTGAATAGCTCTGTGATAAGAACTGAAGAAACCTCACTTTATAGCCTATTGTTGAAGAAACTAAGAAATGTAGTTTGTGAAAAAAGCACTGTATTGGGGGGGTGGGGGGGGAAATCCCCTCTCCTAATCATGGAGAGAGAGCGGTGCGGAGAGAGAGAGAGAACAAATGAGCTGGGGATTTTTATTATACATTAAAAGATTGATATTTGGTAACAACATAGAAATGGCCGTAGAAAGGCAGAATTACTAACAGGAGAAACACTTCATGATTCATCTAGTTATTTTGTATGATTGCTATCCAGTTTTTATGGCTAGAAGACAAAGCATAAAATGAATTAAAAATTATTTCTTCTAGAGATTAGAGTACAAGTTATCAGAATACAAAAATAGAGCCCTAAGTGACAAAGTTCCTTAACTATTAGCTATGTCTTTGTTATAAATGCCATTTATGTTTGTCTTAGACTCTATCAACAACCTGCAATTAGTCTCAAGACTTTTTTTCTTGACTCTTTTTTGTTATAATGAAATTTCTTGTCAATGAGGACTTTAGAGCTCAAGATGTTGTGGGAAATAAAAAGTCCAGAGTCTAAATAACATGTCAGTTACTTTCTTCTCTGATCATTATTTCAATGTATATTTGGTCTTATTTTTTAAATATAGTTAGTACTGTGTATTCACACAACTACTGAACAATTTTGGTAATTTCTCTGCTTGTTTCCACAGAAAGAAAAAGATAAAAACAAAAATATTTCACAGAGAGGGCCATCTACCCTTCATCCACCTTCTTCTGAATGCTTCATGGTACATAGCCTTGAGGCCAAGTGATGGAGGCTACTTGGATGCATATTACTGCCAAACACCTAGGTATGAGCACACACACCGTACGTCTTCATAGAAAGATGAAGAAAGGTGTGTAAGAAAAAAAAAAGTATGCTAAAAAAACTCTGACAATAATTTTCTTTCTTTTTAAAAATTTTTATTATT
>NW_006399861.1:1640232-1648471 GCF_000299155.1 Elephantulus edwardii | reverse complement strand
AAAAAAAAATTAAGAAAAGAGAGATGGAGAGAGAATAGATGGGAATGTGTGTGTTTGGTTTTCGGTTTGGGTCCTTTTTTAAATTTTATATTGGTTTGTACACAAAATTGGTATGTACTGTGTTTCATTTGTGTACATTGTGTTTCACACATTCTGGTTTGGGTAATTTTTATTATTGTTATTATTATTATTATTTTGTGTGCGTGTACCATCAAATCAGATCTGACTGGTACAGGAGGAGATTGTCCCTCCTTCCCCGGCAGAGCATCTGGTGGATCTTTCTTTTCTAACAGTGCACTTTTTCCTGCTAGAAACAACTGACATCATGCCTACTCTTCACTTACTTCATTACTTGGTATTTCTCATTTATGAACACAGTAAAATTATGGTATGTTACTATTTTGTACATTAACAATGTACATCTAGTAGTAGCAAACAGTGAGACGGGTCATGGTTCTAATAGAATATTGTCATCATCCATTTGTTTTCTAATGTTATCATTTGTTATTTTCATATAGTATTTATTTTCACAAAACCCCCTGCTCTTTATAATTTAACCATGTTATAAATGAGGATCGAGTATAATAAATTAATCAAATGTATGTTAAGGAGCTCTGGCGGTCTAGTGGCAAGAAGCTGAGCTGCAAACCCGAAGGCACACAGTCCAAAGCCACCAGTGGCTCTGCAATAGAAGGATGAGCAATCCCCTCCGTGCTTTTACTGCCTCTGAGCCCACTGGAGTGTCAGCTATGGGTTGATTCCAACTTTCCAGTACCCAACAACAACCATGACCTTTATTCACTACCAAATTTACCATCACCTTTAACAGATATGTAGAGCTTCCGAAAAAAAAAACACCAAAAACAAACAAACCCCCAAACCCTCATTTCCCTTTTTTGTAAAAATTTTTAATCTCCATAAATTTGCATCTACTGAATATTTTATGTATTAGAGAGATAATACAATATTTATCCTTTGTGATTGACATTTGCCATCATAAGGTTTTCCAGGTCTAGTAGGAGAAGATGAAACATGCCCTAAGAAGTAGTTGATTGTCACTGAGAAATTAAATACAATACTCATCTGTGATTACTGGTTTTATAGTGTGATATAGTTGCCAGTGATTTCCATCTTGTTTAACAAAAGACAATTCAATAGTTAATAGTCTGTAAATCAGCAGTCTCTCTGTCCTTCTCAATGTGCAATAATCAAATGCCTGACTGCAAGACAGAATCGTTCCTGTTAGTTTCCCCAGACTTACTGAAAAAAAAAAGTTGAGAGCTCTTATTAATGGCAAAAAATGTCAGCCCCATTGAGATAGTGATGAGTGATATTCTCCAGAGAAATACTTATAAAAGTAATAGTTTTAATACATTTAAGGCTATAGAATTAAGCTTTGCCATTGACTGTGTTGAAGTGAGCAAGTTACTGTACTTGTCTAGATATCAGTTTCTCTTCTGCAAAATCAAAGTAATAACAACACCTCCTGCTGAGTGATATTATGAATGATATAGGGCCTATTTACATAAAACATTTATCCTGATGCTTGATAGACATGTTAAATATATATTAACTGCTGTTATCTCTATCCTTTTAACCAATAATTTAGGCCCAACCTGTTGGCGAAAGTGATGAATATAAGTTGTATAGGGAGTATTTAAGAAAAAAGACTTAAAAAGCCACAAATAACAAGAATATCTCTATTATTTGATTAAGGGATGAAACATTTTAGATTGAAAGCAATGGGAAAAGTGGGTTTAAAGTACCAGAGGAACCTACGGTACTTAATTCAGTGCACATTCACATGCTCTCCAGGTATTAGATTTGTATTCTCTCTACTAGGTAAGAGATATTTTTTATTTGATAATTGACACACTAACTGCAATAAAGGACTCAAGTATATCAGAGATGATGATAATGGCACAAGATAGGTGAAAGTTCAAATCCACTGTTCATAGAGGCACTATGAGTTATAATTGACTCAAGGGAATCTAACAATAACTAATATAAAGGTTGTTTCAACCTGCTCAATAGTAATTTGGAAGAAAGCTCTGACAATTTGCTCTAGTAAAGATTAAAAAAAAAAAGAAAAGAAAAGAAAGGGGGAAAAAAAGAAGAAAAATCTATGAAATAGTTCTACTCTATAACCCATGGGATTATTTTGGTTGAGAATTAACTAAATAGCAATGAGGTTTTGGGTTTTGCCTTAAGAGGGGAAAACAGGGCTATGGAGGTCACAGAACTATGAGCATCTCTCTGAACGAACCAGAGAGAGTAAGAATAGCAAAGCCTCTTATTTCCCCAAAGTATAAAGAAGATAAAGAGCCAATAGCCCAGCCCCATGGTGTCTCTAGAGCTCCAGCAGCAGACTTTCTTTTTATTCACCAATAACTCACAGACTCACAATAATGATACCAACAACGGGGTTTATTAGAGAAGGAAGATGGAGAGAGGGGGAGGCAAAGAATATCATAATATCACCCAAAACAATTCCAAGTTTTGGCCCAACAGTTCCAAGGCACAGCTCCTCAGTTAGTCCAGGGCCCAGTTTCAATTCAGCAAGCAGTTTTTTCCTTCCTCAATCTAAGGCAAGAACAGCAAAATCCACCTGTGGCCAGCACAAATTCAAGAAGTCTCAGGTCACACCTTGCCACTGGTCGTCCACAGCAATCCCACAATCTCTCCACCACCAGGGAGGGTCTCACTCTCACCAGGATCTTGCCACCACAAGCTTTGCTCTCTTCAAGTCTTGCTTCAAGACTTTCTCACCTGGAGTCTTGCTGCTCAGTGTAGGAAGCACTTTTTTACTTATTCTAGTGCCACAGCTGATGCTGATTTACAAGACCATGCTTATTTGCAAGACTATGTGTCTGCTATGGTAGCTGGAGACATCACGGGGGTTTTTATCTAACACAGAGTGGTTGTGTGCTTGGCTCATGTATTATGGCAGCAAACACTTCTGAGGTTCAAAACATAATATTAGTTTCAAATTATTATGTTTTCTTCTGGAATATGCAGATAAAGGGAGTATTAATATATTGCATGACCAGATCTATTGCATATGATTCTATGACCACACTTCTTTGAATGTTCCCAATCTTGTCAGAACTATCAAAGATAAAAATACATGTCGTTTACAAATATATGCAGCTTCCTTCATATATTAATTACTCATTATTCAATGCCAGTTTTTAGTATAGGGAGCTCTGGTGGCCTAGTGGCAAGAAGCTGTGCTGAAATCCTGAAAAAACAACAACAATAAAAAACCCCACCCCAAAACAAAACACCAAACAAACAAACAAAAAAACAAACAAAAAACCAACAACACATTTCAAGTCTAACAGCAGCTCTGTGTGAGAAGGATGGGCAGTTTCCTCCTGTGCAATTAACTGTCTCTGAAAACCCACCGGAGGGTCAGCTATGAGTCAGTTCTGACTTGATGGTACACAACAATAAAAACAACAACATTTTTTAATACCTTCCATATGCTGAGGAAAAGTTATATCAGTGAATAGAACAGGAAAACATTCTTCGCTTAAAGAATTTTCATTCTTGTTTGTGTCAGTCAGGGAGGGAAATGATTCCAGGGGACTGTAGAACAGTCAGAGAAGGTTCGCTCTGCTAGGGTGAGGAGATAGAGAGAACATGTGGTGGAGTACGCCTGGAAGCTGATCCCTCTGAGTGCCAGATGAGTTGTGAGATTTTCTTGTCATTGGTCAGCTGCTGGCACAGTCTTAGATTCCTGAAATGACCAGAAAGTTGCCTGCAAAGGTTTAAAATGACCACACCATACCATATTGGTTTATAATTCATTGTTTTTTCTATCTCTTTATTCCATCTTTTCAATATTGCTTGAATCAGTGCTTTAATTATTTTTTGTAAATTTATTTGAAATTCAAGGTTCCAGGATGACCATTTATAACTATTTATTTCCTGCTGTCTTATAGAAGGTCTGGGGTACGATTTGATTAAAGTTCTGCATTTCCAGGAGTTACTAGACAGTAAATAAAAATAGTAGAGTATACCTATTTGTTGTACTGTGGTGACTTGCATATTGTAATGGTCCTGGAAGTCTCATATTTCAAATATGAGCAGTTACCATGTGGACAGGTTTTAGTAGAGTTAACTAAGGAAGACAGACTTGGAGAAAAGGACCTAGTGATCTACTTCTAAAACAAAATATGGCCAGGGAAAACTTTAGGAATAGTAATAAAGCATTGCTTAGGAAAAATCTACCTCTCTTCAGTGGAGTCACTGATAAAGACTCAGATAAGCAACATTTTAATGTTATTGTTATTTCTTACACAAGAATAAACATGTGAAAACATTCATTAATGATGTTGATTATAAGAAGTATAAATGTAAGAAATTGGAAGTCATATAAAAACATCAATGGGATACTTGAAGATCAATATGCAAGCCATTGGATGGCTGAAATGGACTAGCATTAGTCATTTTGAACTGGATAATCATGTAATCTACTATAATGAGAATGATAAATTGAAGAAGAAGAAAGGTCATATTTATGTAAAAATAAAATAAAAAAATTCCAATGTATATTCTGAATTACAGTATAAGAGATAGGATTACATTTATACACCTACAAGGAAGGCTGTTTATATAAATATTACTCAAATTTATATACCAACAACTAATGCCAGGATGAAGAAACTAATAATTTCTGTGGGCTTGTGCAAAATTAAATAGCTCAAACATGTAGTAAGGATGTATTGAAAATGACAAATGATTAGAATGAGAAAATTGGGAACAAAGAAGAGGATTCCATAATTGGAAAATATAGCCCTGGTACTAGAAATGACGCTGAAAATGACAAGATAGAATTTTGCTGCAGAAAGATAAAGACTCCAGACTTCAATATGAATTACATCTCAATTTCAAGACAACAGAAATCTTTGCCACTGAACCATTATGCAGCATCATAATAGATGGAGAAAAGATTGTGACTGTCAACAACTTCATCTTACATGAATCCACAGTCAATATACTTGGTACCAGTACTCAGAAGATATATTGCATCAGACAAATCTACTGTCATGGACCTCTCCAAATTATTGAAAAATAATGAAGTCAATTAGAGGACTAAGGTGCACAGCATTCAAGCCATGGTCTTTTCAGTTACTTGCTATGCATCTGAGTACTGGACAAAGACTAAGATATACAGAAGAAGAATTGATACCTCTAAACTGTGATCTTGAAGACTAGCATTGAAGATTCCATGGACCATCAAAAGAACAAACATGTATGACTTGGAAAAGATGCAGCCTGAATTCTCCTTGGAAGTGAAGATGATGAGGCTTCATCTCACATACATCAAATACTCAGGAATCAAATAAACAACATCCATGGAAAGAGATGATTGACAAGCTCAATGTCATTAGTCACACTAAGGTTGGACTGGTGTCATATACCAATTCAATGTGAAACTGGGGAAAAAAAACCCCACACACCAAAAAACCCCCAACCATGTCCAAAAGAGCCATGGTATGGCCATTAGTATATTTCACTAAAATTTAGAGAAAATCTCTAGCATACATTTAATGAATTGAGAATTGATGATTGAAGACATGAAAATTTGTAGACTGAAAGTAAAAGGTAGCATGTTGCTATTGCATATCATAGAGTTGGAAATGACCGATAGCTGACCCTTCAGTGGGTTTTCAGAGGCAATTAATTGCACTGGAAAAGATTGTCCATCTTTCTCCTGCAGAGCACCTGGTGCCCTTGAACCACGTGCCTTTGGGATTGCATCTCAACTTCTTTTTTTTTTTATCTCAACTTCTTGATACTAGGCCACCACAGCTCCCTTAAAAGGTAGTATACAGGGTAAAAGGATTTTAAAAATGGAAAGGATGCCCCTGACGCAACCACTGGAGCTGAGTCTTTACTCCCAAGGAGACATCAGCAGATGCTCCCAGGATAGGAAGGCTACCAGCTCCTCCTATGCACCATCTCATCTTCTATTGCTTCTTCCTACTTAAAGAAGGGGATCACCAGTATGCAGGGTCCTGACAAGACATCAATCTTACCTACTACAAGACTGAAAACAAGGACCTTTGAACCACCAGAAAGGGTAGAGAAGAGAGTACCACCAGAGAGGGTAGAGAAAAGAGTAGAGAAACTGGATTATGACGCTCTGCACACAAAAGTGAGAAGACAAAAGAAACACTACTTAAGTGACCCCTGTCTTGCTCCACTACAGAGGCAAAGGAGGACATTAGTCTTCAGGAAAGAAGATGTCATCAGGTCACACACTATTTCCCAGAACCAGCACTTTCTGTTACAGGGGAGAGAAAGGTCTGAAACTCCCCTGGAGAAAAGCTCCTTCATTTGGAGATACCTGCCACCAGGAGGCCATCCCAGGAACCAATGTCAATAAAGCAGCAGACAGCTTCGAACATTGTGAAAAAAACATATTAAGCTTTTTCAAAACAAAATCAAAACAATTAACATGATGAAAGAAAAGAAACAATGGAAGTCAGAAATAAAGTGAATAACCCAGAGGCTGATATTGAGCTTTCCAACGGTTTTTTTCTACAGATGTAAATGATCTGATTCCTATGCATACCATCAGGTGAAATCCATGTGTATAACCTGCGTTTATGTTCCTTATTAAATGTATTTGCAATTAATAAGTCATTTATTGTACAAAATTCAATCATTCTATCTCCAGCTTCATTTCTGTCACCAAGCCCATGTTTTCCAACTACTGATTCTCCTTCTCTGTTCCCAACTTTTGCATTCCAGTCACCCATTATTATCAATGCATCTTGATTGCATGTTCGATATATCTCCGACTATAAGAGTTGGTAGAAATCATCTATTTCTTCTTCTTTGGTTCTGGTTGTTGGTGCATATATCTGGATGATAGTGATATTCACTGGACTTCCTTGTAAGTGTATGGATATAATCCTATCACTCACGATGTTTTCTTCAAGATGGATCTACACATTACTCTTTTTACTATGAAGGCAACCCCATTTTCCCTCATCTTTTCATCTCTGGAGTAATATATCATATGATCATCTGACTCAAAATGCCCCATGCTAGTCCATCGCAATCTCTCCAATGCCTAATAGGTCAATATTTATGCGTTCATTTTCTTTCTTAACAATTTCTAATTTTCCTGCATTCATGGTTCTCACATTCCACGTTCCAATCAGTAGGGTCTGCTTACAACTGTTCCTCTTCCTTTTTCAGCTGTGAAAACGAGGCCAGGAGCTGATTGTGGAAGAGACCACCAACTACTCATATGCAAGTTCAAGCTGAAACTGAGGAAAATTAAACCAAATCTACAGGAGCCAAAATATGACTTTGATTTCATCCCACCTGAATTTCAGAATTATCTCAGGAACAGGTTTGAGGCCTTGAACACTAATAAGCGAAGACCAGATGAGTTGTGGGATGTCAAATGTATCATCCAGGAAGAGTGCAAATGGTCATTACAAAGACAGAAGAGGAAGAAAACACCAAAATGGATGTCAGAAGAAACTCTGAAGATTGCACTGGAGCATAGAGAAGCCAAAGCACAAGGAAGAATCCAAGATACTAAAGGGCTGAACAGAAGATTCCAAAAGGCAGCACGGAATGACAAAACAAAATATTACAAGGAAATGTGTGAGGAGCTAGAATCGGAAAATCAAAAGGGCTGAATTCTTTCAGCATTTCTTAAGCTCAAGAAACTGAAGAACAAATTCAAACCTCGAGTTGCTATACTCAAGGATGCTTCAGGCAGCGTATTAAAATGATCCAGGAAGTAGTAAAAGAAGATGGAAGGAATATACTGAGTCATTGTATCAAAAGGAATTGGCAGGTACAGAAGAATTAATGAAATAACATATGAGCAAGAGCCTGTGGTAATGAAGGAAGAAGTTGAAGCTGCTTTGAAGGAAATAGGAAAAAATAAGGCCCTAGGACTTGATGGTATACCAATTGAAGTATTTCAGCTAACAGATGCTGTCCTGGATGTGCTCACCAAGTTGTGCCAAGAAATCTGGAGAACAACCACTTTGCCAACTAACTGGAAGAGATCTATATTTGTTCCCATTCAAAAGAAGGGTGACCCAACTGAGTGTGGAAACTACAGAACAATATCACTGATTTCACATGCAAGCAAGATTCTACTGAAGATCATCCAAAAATGACTGGAACAGCACATCAGCAGAGAATTGCCAGAAGTTCAGGCTGGGTTTAGAAGGGGTCGTGGTACTAGGGATATTGT
>NW_006399861.1:1636300-1638982 GCF_000299155.1 Elephantulus edwardii | reverse complement strand
AATGGAAGCTATCAAGAAAGCAAATACTTCCAAAACAGAGAGCCAGGAGAAAGATATTGATGAGGAAGGATTTGAACAACTGTGAAAGAAACTGTAAAAGATGGAAGAAAGAATAAAAACTATAAATAAAGAATTAGAAAAACTTAAAAATCCACCACAAGACACAGAGGGTACAGCCAACACAGTACTGGAAGTAAGAGAAATGCAGGAAAATACAAACTAGAATATTAGGAATGAAATGGCAGACATATCCAACATGCTGGAGGGACAAAAATGTCTAACAGAAGAGATGGAACAGAGTCATGAGCGGAGACAAGAGTATCAATGGAAACATACTAGAAGAAAAATCAGAGATGTGATGTAAAGAAAATGAAGAAAACATTAGAACCATGTGGAAGGATATCAAAACAACATACGTATGAATGAAATTCCAGAATATTTGAGGGACAGGGAAATCACTGAGAAAATTGTTGAAGAGGTACTAGAAGAAAATTTGCCAGGTATATATATGAAGAATGGATTAATTCACATTCAAGAAATTTGGTAAATACTAAATAGATTATACTAAAAAAGAAAAACATATCATAGTCAAATTCTCTAAAATAAAAGAATGGATTTCTAAAAGCAACACAAGAAAAACAGAGTTATCTAATAACAATTAGATTAAGTTCTGATCTCTCAACAGAAATCATGTGAGCAAGATGACATTGGGATGGCATCTACCAAAAGCTGAAAGAAAACAATTGGCAGCCGAAGACTCTATACCCAGCAAAGCTGTCCATCAAAAATGAAGGACAAATTAGGTCATTTGCAGAAAAGAAGGGACTTCTGGAATGTGAAAACAAGACCAACTTTATACGAAATTTTAAGGAAAGACCTTTATACAGAGACACGAAAGGAAAGTGGATGGATCATATTATTAAGAAACAACAAAAAAAGAAATACAGCAAAGTGGCAAAACAATAAAACCTGGCCTGGCAATAATCACACTTAATGTTAATGGAATAAATGAACCAATTAAGAGAATAAGGTAAGTAGAATGGTTAAAAAAAAAGGCAAGCCCATCAATACCTTGTCTACAAGAGACAAATCTAAGAAACAAGGAGAATGAGTGACCCACAATCAAAGGCTGAGGGGAAAAATATACCAAGCAAATGGCATCCACTAAGAAAAAGCAGAAATGGCAATACTAATCTCTACTAAAATAGACCTCAGCATGAAAACCACCAACAAAAACAAAGAAGGACACTAAATAATGGTTAAAGACACAATAGATCAAGAAAATATAACCTTAATCAACATTTATGCACCAAATGATAGCCCTGCAAAATACATAAAACAATGTTTAACAGAATTGGAGAAAAAGAGACAGGACTACAATAATAATTGTTGTTGTTGGTTTCCTTCTAGTTGAACATGACACATAGTGACCCTATGAACAAAAGGCCTGCAGCTCCTCTACAGCTGTTAGGAAATGGATGCCACTCCTGCTGCCAAGCAATAATAGTAGTAGTCTTTAACACACTTTTGTCACCAAAGGATAGATCAATTAAAAAGAAACTTAAAGATGTAGGAGATTTAAACTATACAATTAGCCAACTTGACTTTGTGGGTCTATTCATGGTACTACACCCAACTAAAAGTCAATTTTCTTTCTTCTCAAGTGCACATGGTACATCTCCAGAATTCATCATAAATTTGGATGCAAACCAAGCCTCAACAAATTTAAAAACATTGAAATAATATAAAATATCTCTTCATACCACAATGTCATAAAACTATAAATTAACCAAGGAATGTAAAGATTACAAAGCCATCGATGTGGAATAAAACCCTTTAGAACAAGATTGGGTTATAGTAGAAATAAAGAATTAGATAAAACACTTCCTTGAAACAAAAATAACATACAACATACCAAAACCTCTGGAATGCAGCTGAAGCAGTCCTCAGGAGGCAGTTCATTGCAATAAGAAAACACATAAACAAGGTAGAAAGAAGCAAAATCAATGATCTAACTCAAACCTCCATCAAATGCAAAAAGAACAACAATCTAAGCCCACAGCCTCTTGGAGAAAAAAAAAAAGTTATAAAGTGGCTGTTGTTGTTAGGCACCGTGAAGTCGAACATGACTCATAGTGACCCCTATGAACAGAAGATTTGAACCCTGTTCTATCCTGCGTCATCTTCACACTCCCTTACACACAAAAGCCCATTGCAGCAGTCACTGTATCAATCCACCAGGTTGAGAGTCTTCCTCTGCTTCACCAACCCTCAACCTTTCCAATTATCATGTCCTTCTCCAAGGAATAGTTCCTCCTAACAACATGTCCAAAGTATCATTCTTGCCTCCAAATAGCACTTTGGATGTACTACCTCCAAAATATATTTGTTCATTCTCTTGGCCACCATAGGATGTTCAGTGCTCTTCTCCAACACTACAGCTCAAAGGTATCAATTTTTAATATGTCATCCTTATTCATTGTCCAGGTCTTGGATGTATAGCTAGTAATCAGAAAGGCTATGGCCTGAATTAGATGCTCCATAGTCCTCAAACTGACATTGCCACTCCTGAATAATTTGGAAAGGTCTCTGTTGCTGTTGTTGTTGTTGTTATGTGCCGTCGAGTCGCCTGCGACTCACAGCGACCCTATGTACAACAGCCCTAAACTCCTCTCTGTCCTG
>NW_006399861.1:1623130-1635566 GCF_000299155.1 Elephantulus edwardii | reverse complement strand
TGACCCCACATTTCTCCTCATAGAGCCCAGCCTCCCGGATAATCTGTTCTGCATATAGGTTGAGATTTTCCCAGTGAAATCCATCTCTTTATTTCTTGATTACTGGCACCAAGGTTGTTAATTGTGGATCCAAGCAAGATGAAGCTGTTGATATTTTTAATTTCCTCTCCATCCATCATGATACTGCCTACTGGTAAAAAGGTAAGAATTTTCATTTTCTTGACATTGAGATGCAATCCACACTGAAGGCTGCATTCCTTGATCTGCTGCAACAAATGTTTCAAATCCTTCTCACTTTCAGCAAGCAAGGTTGTTCCATCTGCATACCACAGGTTATTGATGAGTCTTCCTCCTATCCTGATACCTCACTCCTCCTCATAGAGTCCAGTTTCTGCATGCTGTTCCCAATTCTAAGCCATGCAATACTCTCTTTTCACACAACAGCCTCTTGGTCCAGGTAAAAGTTTTGCATGAGCACAATCAAATGCTCTGGGATTCCCATTCTTCTCAATGTCAGCCATAACTTATCATGATCCACACAGTCAAACACCTTTGCATAGTCAATAAAGCACAAATAGACATTTTTTTGGTATTCCTTACCAGGATCCATCTGACATCAACAATGATATCCCTCGTGCCACAGCTTTTTTAAAATTCTGCTTGAACTTCTGCAAATTCCTTATCTATGTACTGTTCCATCCATTTTTTTAATGATCTCCAACAGTATTTTGCTTGCATATGATATCAATGATAACTTACACATTCAGTTGGATCACTTATCTTGAGAAAGGGAACAAATATGGACCTCTTCAAATACACTGAACAGACAGCTGTCCTCCATATTTCCTGGCATAGACTGGAGAGTGGATCTAAGGCTGAATCTCTTAATTGAAACAAGTCAGTTGGTATCAAATTGATTCCTGGGGCCTTATTATGTTTCCAATGCCTTCAGTGTACCTTCGATTTCCTTCTTCATTACCACTGGCTCCTGTTCATATGGTACTTTCTAACATTTATCAGTGTCAATCAATTCTATCTGGTGCAGTGTCTCTGTGTATTCCCTCCATCTTCTTTTTATAGTTTCTGGGTCTTTCAATATATTGTCCACAGCATCTTTCAATATTGGCTACATGAGGCTTAAATTGTTTTTCTGTTCTTTCAGCTTCAGAAATGCAGTGAGTTCTTCCCTTTTTATTCTCCAATTCCAACTTTCTGCATATTCCATTATAATACGTTGTTTTGTCCTCCTGAGTTGCCCTTTCAAATAATCTGTTCAGCTCTTTCATTGTGACATGTTTTCCTTTAGATATGGATTCTTGATGCTCAGTCAAATCTGTAGAGTATCTTCTGATATCCATTTAGATTTTTTCTTTCTCCTCTGTTTTTGTAATTAACTTTTACTTTCTTCATTGATGATATCCTTGATATCATCCCACAACTCATCTCATCTTTAACCATTGATGTTCAGTGACTCAAACCTATTCTTCACTAAGTTCAGATGGTATTGGTTCAACATCTTGGTTCCTGTGCATTTATTTTCATTTTCTTCAGCCTCACTTTAAATTTGCATATGAGTGATTGATGATCTCACTTACAATCTGCCCTGGCTTAGTTTTGACTGCCAATATTGAACTTCTCCAATGATTTCTTCCACAGACAGAGTCAATATGATTCCTATGTAGCCCATCAAGGGAGAGCCATTTGTAGTCATCTCTTTTGTGTCTTTTAGAAAAGATGTCTCAAAGGCACAAAATTCCAAGTTAGGGAATAATTTACAAAATCATTGCTCCTGCATTTTAGTATTTTATTGTTTGAATGTATGATCATTTCTTAATCCATTAGATTGTGGTTGGGCATCTGGGCTGTTTTCATGTTATTGTGATGGTGAATAACACTGCTGTGAACATTGGTGTACAAGTCTCCATTTGTGCCTCAGTTCTCATTTACTCTGAATATATTCCAGTCAGTGGAATGAATAGCTGAGCCGTATGTAATCTTTATAACCAGTTTTTTGAGGACGTGTCAAACTGCCTCCCAAAGTAGTCATATAATCCCACCAAAAATGCATGAGAGTTCCTATCTCACCACATCCTCTCCAACATTTATTATTTGCTGTCCTGTTAAACTGCCACTGCTATTGGAGTGAGATGGTATCTCAATGTGGTTTTGATTTTCATCTCTCTTATTGCCAGTGATTTTGAGCATTTCTTCATGTGTCTGTTGGTCATCTGAATATCTTCCTCCTTCATCAAAGACCTTTACAAAGAAAACTACAAGTTAGTTCTATGGGAAACAATAGAAGACCTAAAAAGATGGGAAAATGTTCTCCATTCATGGATAGGAAGACTCATTATAGTGAGAGTGACAATCCTACTAAAAGCAATCTACCTCTTTAACAAAATCCCAATACATACCAAATTAGTTTTAAAAGAGATAGAAAATACAATTGACAAGTTTATTTAGAGAGGAAAGAGACCAAAACACTTCTAAAAATAAAAAATGAAGTGGAAAGCATAGCACTCCCTCCACTCAAAAATCTACTATACAGCTATAATAATCAAAACAACATGGAACTGGTATAATGACAGACATATAGACCAATGGAATAGAATTGAAAACCCAGAAATTGATCCATCTATTTAAGGTCAACTGATATTTGACAAGGGAACAAAAACTTTTAAGTGGGGAAACTACAACCTCTTTAACAAATGATAGTGACAAAACTGGACTGTTATCTGCAGAAAGCTAAAGCATGATCCACGTCTCCCACTATACACCAAAATAAAATTTATTTGGATCAGAGACCTAGGTGTTAAGCCCAAAATCATCATGATCATGAAACAAAAGGTGATCAAACTTAGAAGCCCTATTCTGTGGTTTAAAGAGCATGAAAAATACAGCAGGAAATGTGTAACTATAAGAGAAAAAAATGATGACTGGGACCTTCTAAAGATTAAATACTTGTGTGCATTCAAAAACTTTTTCCACAGGGTAAAAAGAAAACTTACCAACTGGGAAAAACATTTAGAAAAAGCCTGAAACCCAAGCACAAAATAGCCAAAAGATATGGAAAGACTTTTTATAGAGAAAGACATTCGGATGGCCAACCAACACATGAAGAAATGCTCAAAAGCACTGACAATAAGAGAGATGCTATTCAAAATCACAATGAGATCACATGGAGAGATAGGAACTAGGAACTCTCACATAATGGAGAAGATGCGAAAATGTAGGAACTCTCATATACCACTGGTGAGATTATAAAATGGTACAACCACTCTGAAGACAGTTGATGTTTCCTTGAAAAGCTGAACATAAAAAATCCATAAGATCCAGCTATTTCAAAGCTAGGAATATACCCCAAGGAAATGAGAACTAAGACAAAAATGGAGATTTATTATGTCAATGTCATAGCAACATTATTCATAATCACAAGAACATGGAAACAGACCAATTGCCCATCTATAACTTAATGGCTTTAGTAATTTTGATACATTCACATGATGAAATACTGCATGTCATTCTAGAACAATGATTTTGGAAATTACTAAATAACTTGGGAGAGACTGGAAAGCATTATGCTGAGTGAACTAACTCAGTCTCATAATGATAAATACGGCATAGCTTTATTATTGTAAAAATGAAATGGTAACTAGTAAAATGTGTATGGGAGCTTTAGGAGCTAAGAGGTGGAGCAGAGGAAAAGGATGAGCAAGGCGGAAACATGAGATTGCACAATTCGGTAGGTGGACAGAAGGAGTAAAGGAAATAAGAAAGATCAGGTGGGGATCAGAAAATATCAGGTAATGGTGGATATAGTTCAATGGTGATTTATTTTATAAAACACAATGAATGAGAATGATTGTATGAAAGACAATATGAATGGAGGATAGTGTGAAACACAGTATATGTGAAATTTGTATGTAAATCAATGTTGTTGTTGTTATTATGTGCCATTGAATCACCTGTGACTCATAGCAACCTTATGTATAACATCCCTAAACCCTACTCTATACCTTGCCAATCTTATTGTCTCTGACACACCTATCCACATTACTCCAATGATTGAATCAATCCATCTCATTGAGGGTCTTCCTCTCCAGCACTGTCCCTCTGCCCTTCCAAACATGACGTCCCTCTCCAAGGACTGATTCAGCCTTGTAACATGTACAAAATATGTCAGACATAGCTTCAGAATCCTTGTCTCCAAGGTGCATTCTGGTTTCAGCTTCTCCAGGAAGAATTTGTTTGTCCTTCTAGCAGTCTATGGTGTATTCAATGCTTTTCTCCAGCACCAGAGCTCAAAGGCATCAACTCTCCTTCTATCATCCCTAGTCATTGTTCAACTTTCTGATTCATAGCAAGTGATTGCAAAGACCATGGCCTGTATCAAGCGCACCATAGTCTCCAGAGTAATACCATCTCTCTTCAGTACTTTGGAGAGGTAGACTTTTTCATCGCAATACATCTTTTACTTTTCTGGCTGCTGGTGCCAAGAGTGTTGACTGTGTCAGGAAATTAAAAGATGAATTGCATTAGGTAATTTTGCTGTCAGGAGCCTTGCCAGAATGCTAAAAAGTAACAGTGTTAGTCAAGAGACTAAAGGGTTCCTGATCCAAGCCATGGTCTTTGCAATTGTTTCTTATGCATCAGAGAGTTGGACAATGACTAGGGAGGACAGAAGGAGAGTGGATGCTTTTGAGCTGGGGGGCTGGAGAAGGGTATTGAACACACCATAGACTGCCAAGTAAACAAACAGGTCTGGGTTAAAACTAGGCTGCTTCTTGGAGGAAATGATTTTGAAGCTTTGTCTTACATACTTGAGGCATGTGGCCTGAAGTGCACAATCCTTGAAGATGAACATCAACCTTGAAATGGTGGAGGGAAAATGCAGGAGAGGAAGACACTGAATGAGATTGATTGACATAGTAACTGGGTAAATTGGGTTAGCTGTGTCAGAGTCAGTGAGAATTGTTTGGTAGGGTAGGGTTCAGAGATATTGTGCATAGGATAACTATGAATTTCAGGTGACTAAATGATGCACAACAACAACAAAACCTCTAGACTGCAAAAATTATGAGCAAATCTGCCTCAGAAATAGTCAGAATATTCCTTTAGAAGGAGAATAGGAAGACTTCTATGGACATGTTATCTGGAAGGGATCAGTGTCCAGAGAAAACATCTTGTTTAGAAAAGTATAAGGACACTCTTAAAATAGGGAGAGTGTTCCCTTAACAAGATAGATTGACACAATATCTACAACAATGAGCTCAAACAAAACAATATTTATGAGCATAAATGGGACAGAGTCAGACAGTGTTGTGTTCTATTGTAAATAAGAAAAGACTCATAAGCATCAATAATAACAATCTTAAAATAAAAAGCCCTATTGATGCATGTGTAAGCAGTAGGCTCTTAACTGAGAGTTTGGTAGTTTGTACCTACTATCTTCTTTGATGGAGGACGACATGGCAGTCAGAATCTATAAAGATTATATTGGAAACTCCAATAAACTATTCTATTCTTTCTTATAATTATTGTTGTGCACAGTCAAGGAGGGAATAACTCATAGCTGACTCTCCAGTGGGTTTTCAGTGGCAATAAATGGCACAAGAGAAGATTGTCTATGTGTCTCCAGTGGGCCAACTGGTGGATTAAAACAGTATATATTTGGGTTGACAGTGCAATTCCTTGTTACTAAGTCACCAGAACTACCTTTGTTCCTATTTTTAATTGTTGTCATTGTTAGGTGCTGTTGAGTTGAGAATGATTCACAGTGATCCTATGAACAATAGATCTCAACCCTGTCCTATCCTAAGCCATTTTTATAATCTCTGATACACTTGAACTCATTGCTGCAGTCAATCCACCTTGTTGTTGAAGTTGAAGGTCTTCCTCTTTTTTGCTGTCCCTCTGCCTTCTCAAGCATGATGTCCTTCTCTAACAAAGAACTTCTCCTAGCAACATGCCCAAAATATGTAAGATGATGTTTTATCAATATAGTCTCCAAAAAGCACTGTTGATATTAGGTACATCAAGTCAAGTATGACTCAAAGAGACCTTATGAGCAAAAGATTATAATCCTATCTTCTATTGTGCCATTCTCATCAACTGACACACTTAGATGTGTTGCTGTACTCACCATACCAATTCATCTGGTTAGTGGTCTTCCTCTCTTTCACTGACCTTTCACCTTTCCAAGCATGATGTCCCTTTCCAATGAATGCTGTTGTTGTATACTATCAAGTTTGAACTGATCCATATCTAACCCTCCAGTGGATTTTCAGAAACAATGGATTGCATGGGAAAAGATGTCCATCTTTCTCCCATAGTAGGGATGGTGCATTTGAATCATGTACCTTTGTGTTGACAGTGCAGTTCCTTACCAATAAACAACTAGAGCTTCGAAGGACTAGACCCTCAGTTTTCACAATTCATCCTATTATGATTAACAGCAGGATTATTTATGAGAAATCTTAGTTCAAGGTAGTTCCAAATGCTTAACCACTTGTATGTATCTATAATTTCTAGCATGACCACCGCCCTCTGTGGCTTAGCTCCCCAATTCTTCTATAAAGCTTGAGTACAGATTCACTAGAAGGTCTCCCAGAGACAAAGGCCCATCAGGTAAGTGACTCAACGTGATTATAGATAGCTGGCTGATTTGGGAGAAATTGGTGAGAGATGAGCCAGGATCCTGTAGACTGTCACTTACAGCTCAACTAGGTGATGACTGTGGATGATGCAGACTGATGGTATAGAGACTGGTGAGCAACTGGAATCTATGTCCTAGATGAGCAAGCTTTTCCAAAGTAAAAATGCACATAGTGCTGAGGTCTATTGAGCTTGTGTAAGCCCCTTTAGGATAGGCTAGTATCCTGTCTTAATCCTCTCTTGTTAATACAATAATTACTTCAACACGAAATGAACAGGTAATCACTGGCTAGAGAAGACATCTGAATGATAAATATTAGATATAGGGACCCTCCTAACAACATACTCAAAGGAGAACTCTGGCTACATTTTCACAAAAAAGAACTGACTGACACAGAAGAATTTCAAGAAATAACACAAGCTCAAGAGGCAATGGTGATGAAGGAGGAAGTGCAGAATGCTCTGAAGGACTTGACAGAAAATAAAGCCCTAAAAATTGATGGAACACCAATTGACCATATTTCAACAGATGTTTCTATGGATGTGCTCACCAGGTTGTGCCAAGAAATCTGGAGTACAACTACTTGGCCAACTGAAGAGATTCATATTTATTCCCATTCCAAAAAAAAGGTGATCCGACAGAGTGTGGAAATTATAGAGCAATATCACTAATATCACACACTAGTAAAATCCTACTGAAGATTATCCAGAAATAATTGGTACAAAACATTGACAGAGAACTACCAGAAATACAAGCAGGGTTTAAAAGATGTCGTGGCACTAGAGAGACATATCTTGGCAGAAGGAAAGAGTACCAGAGGAATGTCTATCTGTGTTTCATTGACTATGAAAAGACCTTTGACTTTGTGAATTACAAAAAGTTGTGGTTATCCATGAAGAGAATGAGAATCCCAGAATACTTGTTTGTGCTTATGCTATACATGGAACAGGAAGCAGTCCTCAGAACAGAACAAGGTAACGCTGCATGGTTCAAAATCAGAAAAGGAATTTGTCAGGGAAGAGTCATGTATCTCCATACTTTACCAATCTATATGCAGAACAGATTATTTGGGAGGCTAGGCTTTAGGAGGAGGAATGTGGCATCAAGGTTGGAGGAAAACTCCTCAACAACCTGCATTACGCAGATGACACAAACTTGCTTGCTGAAACCGAGGAAGACCTGAAGCAGTTGCTACAGAAGATTGAAGGACTAAATCTCATTATCAAGAAGACAAAGCTTCCTCAGTGCCACAATCAACACTTTTGACACCAGCCTTCAGGAAATCAAAGGACAAATTGCATTGGGAAAATCTGCTGTCAGGGACCTCTCCACAGTACTGAGAAGCAATGATGTCAATCTGGAGACCAAGGTGCACTTAATGTAGTATGTGGTCTTCACAATTACTTGCTGTGCATTGGAGAGCTGGACAATGACTAACGATGAGAGAAGAATTGAAGCCTTTGATTCATGTTGTTGGAGAAGAGTCTTGAACATACCATGGACTGCCAAGAAAATAAATAGGTCTGTCTTGGAGAGGATGAAACCAGGTTTCTCCTTGGATGCTAAGATTTTGAATCTCTGTCTCACATACTTTGGGCACGTGTTTAGGAGGTCCTTGGAAAAGGAAATCACGCTTCAAAGGGTGGAAGGACAGTGCAGGAAAGGAAGCCCCCAGATGAAATGGATTGATACAGTAACTAGGGCAATGTGGGTAGGTGTGTTGGAGTCAGTGAGACTGTCTCAGAAGACGGCAGGCTTCAGAACTTTTGTACATAGGGTTTCTATGAGTCACAGGTGACTCGGCAACACATAACAACAACATAGGTTATTTGTAGTCTATTTGATAATCAGTACTTTTCTCCAACATCTTTCCTATAGAGTATCTGAATTGGAGCTGACAAAAACAATATTTTTTATCTCAAATTTTACATGAATATTAAGTACTCTAAATTCCTCTTAAGGAAAGTATTTCTTTTTCATATACATTTCTTTACTTTTCATGATGGCATATATTTTTCTATTAAAATTGATTATGGTAATTATTTAGCTGGGAAAGGCAGAGAATCAGTAAAAGAGATTAAGATCCCCAACGAGATAGATTGACACAGTTACTATCACAATGGGCTTGAGCATGATGGAGATTACGAGAATGATCCAAGATACAGCAAGGTTAAGATCTGTTGATCTTAGAGTTGCTATGAGTTGTAGTCAACTCCATGACATCTAATAACAATTATTTCGTTTAAAAGGTGTACTTCATTTTGGGATATTATCTAACATTAGTCTACAATCTCTGAGCTATAGAAAGTGTCTTATAATTTTATCTTTACAACAAGGTCAGTAAATAGATGGATGATTTGAATACATGCTCAAGAGCACTTCAGAGTAATAGACTCATGAGAAGCTTCTAATGGTCAAAACAAACAAAGAAAAGCAACACCCAAAAAAACCTCGCATTTACTTTTGTATATATTCAGATGTTGTTGTTGTTATGTGTCATCGAGTTGTCTGCAACTCAGAGGGACCCTATGTACAATAGCCCCAAACCCTGCTCTATCCTGTGCCAATTTCAGTGTCTCAGACACACCTACTCTGATTACCCCAGTCACTGAATTAATCCACCTCATAGAAGGTTTTCCTCTCTTGAGCTGTTCCTCCACCCTCCCAAGCATGACACCCTTCTCTAAGGACTGGTCCCTCCTTACAACATGCCCAAAGTATGTCAGAAGAAGCTTCAGAATTCTTGCCTCCAAGGAGCAGCCTAGTTGGCATCTTAAATATTTCCACCTTGAATTCCTTGGCTCCTTTCTGTTGAGTTATGTCATTTATCCAAACTAATGCACAAAATGGATTCTGATGCAGCATAAGAATAGATGGTGAAGAGCTTGAGATTGTTCACTGCTTTAGTTTGGTTGGCACCAGTCAACACTCTCGGCATCAGTAGCTAGGAAATTAAAAGACATATTGCGATGAGAAAGTCAGCTGTTAGGGACGTCTCCAAAGTACTGAGGAGCAATGATGTCTCTCTGGAGACTAAAGTGCGTCTGATACAGGCCATGGTCTTTGCTATCACTTGTCATGCATCAGAGAGTTGGACAATGACTAAGGAGGATAGAAGGAGAATTGATGCCTTTGAGCTGTGGTGCTGGAGAATAGTATTGAGGGTACCATGGACTGCTAGGAAAACAAACAGATTCATCCTGGAAAGGTTTAAACTGTGTGGCTCCTTGGAGGTAAGGATTCTGAGGCTCCATCTAACATATTTTGGACATGTTGTAAGGGGAGACAGTCCTTGGAGAGGGACATCATGCTTGGTAGGGTGGAGGGACAGTGCAGGAGAGGAAAGCCCTCTCTGAGGTGGATTGATTCAGTAACTGGGGTAACAGGATTGGTGTATTGGAGACAGTGTGATTGGCACAGGACAGAGAAGAGTTTAGGGCTGTTGTACATAGGGTCTCTATGAGTCGCAAGTGACTCGACGGCACATAACAACAATAACAACAATGTACAAATAATTGTTGATTGTCACTGAGTCCAGAAAGACTAGTAGCAACACTATGAATAAAGGACCTGAAGCCTTTCTGGAACTATCATTGTAATGTACAAATAATTAGAAAAAGGAATTTCTCTACTATGTTTTTTTGTCTTGAGTAAATTATTATCCCATCTTATCCAATTTTGAACACCCTAAAATATGCTTTCATGCATAAAAAGAAAATAAGATTATATTTATACATTCTTCTCTTAAGTGGCAAATCAACTTAGAACATTTCAAAAAAATTAAACACACGATTAAAAATTATTACAGCTAATTCATATTTAGTGACTAGGAAGTCATCATAAACTAATATTTTTTCCAAATATGCAAATTTCAAACAGAGTAGGGTAAAGATTTGCTTTTCCTAAAGGTTTTCCTAAGGCTTGATATCCTGAGACTCTATCCATATTAAAGGCATAGCCCAAATCACCACCATGAATTCCCCTGGGAGTGTTTGTTTATATACTGGCTTTCAGTTAAGAGAAGATTGCATCTGGGATGCCAGCTGGCCTCTCTTTCTTATCTTGCCTGTGATAGTCTTCTAATTTGAGCTGTGTGGTTGTCCTGCCTGCTCTGTGTCTTTGATTTTGTTCAAGTATTTATTGTGAACACCTGTGTGATGTTCTGGAAATTTTATAGCAAATGACAGAGCCCAAAAGCACAGACGGAAGGTTTGGAATTGTAGAGGAGGAGGAAAAGTTAATGCCTAAAATGATGGCATGACATAGATGGAATGTTTGGGATAATCTTGGCCTGGGCTTTTTTGTGGTTATTCTGGCACTAATTATTGATGTGGTATAAATAAAAACAACACAACAATTAAAAACAAAACAACCCCAAGTAGCTTTATTAGCCATGATAGCACAATAGTTAAGTGATTGGCTGCTAATCATAAAGTCAGTGATGCAAACCCACAAGATTGTCTATGGGGAACAGATGTGTCATTCTACTTTCATAAATATTTTAGCCTTGAAAACCCTATGGGGCAATTTTCACTCTTTCTTGTGGATTTGCTGGGAGTTAGCAAGAACTCTAGGAGCTCTGCTGGCTTATTGGTAAGAAACTGTGTGCTGTAATCTCAAGGGCCATGGTTTGAATCCACTCGCTGCTCCATGATAGAAGGATGAGCAATTTCCTCTTGAGTGACTTACTGCCTTTGAAAACCCACTTGAGGGTCAACTATGGATCAGTTCCAACTCAACAATGATTGGACAGTAAACAACAACAACAACAACTAGAACAGTAGATTTTAATTAATTTATTTACTTATAGGACATTTACGTATATTACATGAGGAGTTGAACTGCTAACTTAAAGGTTGGTCATTTTAATTCCTCACCTGTTTTGTGGGGAAAAGGTGAGCACTCGCTTTCTGCAAAGATTTACAGACTTAGAAACCCAGTGGCAGGTTGTTATGAGTCAGACTAACTCAGCAGTAACGGATAGTGGTGGTGGTGTGTAGAATGTAAATAGCTTTATCAAGAGAGAGAGGGAAAAAACCACCTTATAATTGAAATCTTCATGACTCAATTACTAAAGTCTTTTCTCATTTCCCCCCTTTCATTGTCTTTGAGGTTTAGCAAAGAGGTCATCCAAGATATGTGATTTTCTTTCCCTTGTTCTTTCCTTGTTTGGAGTCACTCATGGATAGGTTTATTAGCAATATTAACATACTCAAAAACTACCAATCTTTCATCTGTGGCATTTCTTTCCTTCAATTAAGTCAGATGCGTTTATAAAGTTTTGAAAATAATTTTTTCTCCTGGATTACAGTTAATTTTTTTCACCTGGATTACAGTTAATTGAGAACAATGAACAGTATTAAACAGTAGCAGTTATTAAAAATACACAGCAAATAACTTTCCATGTAGGCTTTGATCCTTAATTAATTACATAAGAATGGATTACGGTTGAATAATCCCAGGCCAAATCATTCAATCTTATGTATTTATTGACATGTTATGTATTATTCTAAGAGGCATTAATTCACTTTCTTCTGAGAATTGTTTTTAAATAGTGACTTATTCTTTTAAAGGATGATTGTTTATTTTAATATTATCTATTTAGCACTGCTAATAATAATTCCTCGGATTTGGTTTAATTTTCTTCAGCTTTAGCTTGAATTTGCATATGAGTAGTTGGTGGTCTGTTCCACAATCAGCTCCTGGCTTAGTTTTCACAGCTGATACTGAGCTTCTCCGGCGGTTCTTTCCACATATGTAATCGATCTGATTCCTATGCAT
>NW_006399861.1:1609675-1619825 GCF_000299155.1 Elephantulus edwardii | reverse complement strand
GACTCGACGGCACATAACAACAACAACATAACAATAATAATTCCATATTAACTAAATCAGACTGTGCAACCCTATGGAAGAGAGTGGAACTGCCCATGGGGTTTTCAAAAACCTCATGGAAGTGGACTGCTATATCTTTCTTCCACTGCTCAATTTGAACTACCAGGCTCCACTACCATACAATGCATTTTTACAATTTTCATTCTTCTAAGTATTCAGTAGCTAGTATTTTACAAGCTGAAGAATGTTCTTGTGCAATTGTTTTTTACCTGTTAAGTCACTGTTTCCACATTAATAATAGGGTAAAGATATCAGGCTTCAGTTTAGATTATGACGGTACCTAATGTCTTTTCCACATTTATTTCAAGCAAGGAGACATGGGAATTTTATGAATTCCAATATGTACATTTTTCCAGCTGTAGTATTTTATTTGCAGTTGGAAATTACCAGTTGAGATATCACTTTTCTCATGAAAAATTTCCCAATGCTAAATCCTAGTAGTTAAATCTGATTTCAACTGTTTGAGTAATATGAATTCTTTATACATAAAGTAGGATATTTTTAAGCAACTTTTAACTTATTTATGTTGGTACTTTAAAGACAGTGACACATTAAATCTATACCTATGTCAATATCTCTATCTCTGTATAATTTTTCATAATTTCATAAAGAAATACATCTAATATTTTTATAAGTTGTTGTTGTTGTTAGGTGCTGTCAAATCTACCACGACTCATAGCAGCCCTATGAACAAAAGATCTGAACTCACTTCTGTCATGCGCCATCCTCGTACTTCCTGACACACTAGAGCCTATTGTAGCAATAACCATATCAGTCCTCCTGGTTGAGGGTCTTTCTCTCCTTTATGACCCTCCACCATTCCCAGCATCATGTCCCTCTTCAAGGAATAGCCTCTCCTAGCAATATGCACAGAGTATATGAGGTAAAGACTGATCATTCTTGCCTCCAAAGAGCACTCCATCTTCATCCTCTCCAAGACATATCTGTTTGTTCTCCTGGCCATTCATGGTATGTTTAGTTCAAAGGTGTTAGTTCTTTTTTTCTCTTATACTTATTTATTGTCATTTTCATAAGTAGAATCATATTTTTTTATTTTATGAACCTAAGTAAATGGCTAAGACAAATAGAAATTCTCTTCATTGATATTGTTTAAACAATAGCTCATTTTGATTGCAAGGAACATCCTTGATCATGAATGTCTTTGTGTTCAGAAAAATTTGTGTTGGTGATATGCCTAATATAGTCAACTCATCTTTTTCATAGCAGGAAAATGATTTTCTTATTATGCATTTAAGCAGTCAAAAAAACAAGCCCTCAAACTCTCTGATGTCAAGTCAATTCAGTGACCCTCCAGAGAGTTTCTGAGACTAATTTGTTAATAGGGATTTCCTGACTTCCTTTCTCAGAGCACTGGTGGGTTTGCATCTCCAGAAACATCATGCCTTTTGGCTAGCAGCAGAACACCAACAGGACTGAATGAAAGCTTGCAAGCCTTATGTGAGGTTTCAAAGTCTTTAAAAATGGCTTTTTCTTTTCTAAAAAAAGACTTTTTCTTGAATGACATATGTTTTTGTTGTTTTTTAGTCATCTCTTCTTGTTTCCAAGAAAAGTAGAGGGTCTTTTCAGTTGGAAGTGTGTTTAACTGTGTAAGTCAGGACAATTATTAAGTAGTTATGAGAGTCATTTAATCTCTCAAGTTCATGTTCTTTATTTGTAGAGAATCCTGAAGCTCCTTTGTAAGCTCAGGTTGGAAAGAACTTTACCTCTGTTATTAATGTCAAGTTTCATTTGGTTTTTACTGACTTTGGGAGTAATGTCTTAAATGCTTAGGGAGCCTTGTGTTTATGCAATTATTAATGGAATAATTTCAAACTAAGTAGGAGTGCACAGTTTCAAGAATGTGATCATTGTGACTTACTACATGCAGAAATTATTGAAATGGTATATATTTTTCTGTATATATTTTGGTCACACACACACACAGAAAATCCTTGAGAAACCTTTTGCGTGATAGGAGAGTTAGAAGGCTGACGTTTCTAAAGAGCTGAGATTGTCCAGGTCTTTAATGCATAGTTTTTCTTTAGACATTCTTATTGTTCAGCTTTTGCATGCATATGAAGTGACTGAAAATACCATTGATTGTATCAAGTTATCAAATACACCTTTGTCCCCATTGGCCCAGTTATATAAAATTTTTGTTTTATTGATAGTGGAGCTTCCCCGTTAAAACAAGCTTGGAAGGAGGTGTGGCATCCACTTCCATAATAGCTTGCCTCCGGAAACCCAATGAACCTGGAGAGAGGATGAAAGGCACCCAAGCGTTGAGGACTCTCCTTTATAGGGTGGCTATGATTCGCCTGCCACTCGACAGCACTTAAAAACAACAATAACAACAAATCCACTTTTAGCAAGGAAGTCTTTTAGCAAGGAAGTCTATCATATGTCTATCACAGTTTGTTAATGAATTTTCCTTCAAACTTAATACCATTTTACACTTCACACAGACTATTTTCTCAGATTATTTCCTCAGCATACAGATTGAATAAACACGGTGAAAAAAACACTAAAAAAAAAAAGAAAAAGTTAAAGAGCTGAGCTTTCAAAACATTTCCATTCATTCTCTATCTTTCCCCCTTCTCTTTTAAAATTGGTTTTAACGCACACATTTTGTTTTATAACACTAATTGCAACTGATCAATGTCATTTATTACAATGTCTCATCAAATTCTCACACAGCCTTATCTTCCCCTTTACTCTACCCATTCAGACACTAATCTCTGCTGACAGAATGTTCCTCCTACACTTCCTTCCTTCTTTCTTTCCTCTTCACATTTGATCAATTATGCATGCCCTGTTCTAAATTATTATTGCAATACACATATTGTCTGTTCACTCATTGGTTTCAGGTCTATCTTCCTTTTCCTTATTACATTACAGTGTGCATTATTTTTCCATTCTACTTCTGTTCTACCCATTTCCTCAGACCCATAATCCTTTTATTTTTATAATAGAGATCTTATGCAATATTTGTCCTTTTTCTTGTTTATTTTCCTTTTGTGACCGAGTTACTACATTCAGCATTATGTCCTCTAAATTCATTCATATCGTGTAGTGTTTCATGAGTTCTTCATTATTTTTAATACTGCAAACTATTAAATTTTATGAATCTACCACAGCTTCTCTATCCATTCCTTTGCTGATGGACACTTGAGCTGCTTCCATCTCCTTGCTATTGTGAATAATGTTGTAATAAACATAGGTGTATATATGTTTAAGTCTCAGCTTTGATTTCCTCAGGGTATAATAGTAATGGAATAGCTGGATCAAATGAGATTTCTGGTTTTCCCTTTTTAAGAAAATATCAAACTGCTTTCCATAGTGGTTGTACCATTTTACATTCCCAGTTATAGTCACAGTCCCTTCTACACAATCAATACCTTTTACACAGATGTAGAAATCAAAACAGCTTGGTACTGGTAACAATGAAAGACACAAAGACCAATGGAATAGAATAGAGAACTGAGAAATCAACCCATCTGTCTATGGTCAATTGATATATGACAGCTCCTTAAGTGGGGAAACGACAACCTCTGTAACAGAAGTTGCTGGCAAATCTGGATATCTATCTGCAGGAAACTAAAACAAATCCCAAATCTCATATCAAACACAAAATCCAAATCCAGGTAAATCAGAGACCTACAGGTAAACCCCAAAATTATTAAAATAATTAAAGAAAAAAATAGAAACAAATTTAGAAGCCCTAATCTATGAGAATAGGCTAGAATAAGGTTCAAATCTATTGTTCATAGGGTCACTATGGGTAATACTCAATTCCATGGTACCTGACAATAACAAAAAGCTCTTGTGGTCTAATAGCAAGGAGCTGTGCTGCCAGCTCAACAGCATTTGATTCAAATCCACCAGATTCTCCACAGGAGAAAGAACAATCTCATATACAATTTCCTGACTGCCCTCTGAAAGGTCAGCTCTGAATCAGTTCTGACTCAATGGAACACAAAAATAAGAAGTCTACCACATCAATAGGCTTTCAAACATAGCAAAACATGCACAACTAGGAGAGGGGAAAAAATACATTCGTGAAACCTCCTAAAAATCTAATCCTTGTGTGCATAAAAACATTTCTAAAAATAAGGTGAAAAGAAAGCCTGTAGATTATGAAAAAAAATATTTGACAACAGCATATTTGACAGACTAATAACTAAAATTTATAGAGTACTGCAGCATCATTACAAGAAAAAAGATTAATAACTCAATTATTAATAGAGCTAAGAACCCAAAAAAAGGGTGTTTATATAGCCTACAAACGCATGAAGAAATGTTCAAAACCACCAGCTATTGTTGTTGTTGTTGTTGTTATGTGCAGCTGAGTGGCCTGCAGCTCATAGCAACCCTGTGTACAATAGCTCTGAGCCCTATCCTATCCTGAGCCAATCTCACTGACTTTAATGCACCTGCTCCTACTACCCCAGTCAATCCACCTCATCCAGGATCTTACTCTTCTGTGTTGTTCCTCCACCTTCCCAAGCATAATGTCTTTCTCCAAGGACTTATTCCTCCTGGCCATGTGCCTGAAGTATGTGAGATAGAGCTTCAAAATCTGAATACTAGCTATTAGCAAGATGCAAGTCCAAACAATAATAAGATATCATTTCACTTCAGCAACAGTGGCAAACTGCAGCAAGACAGCAAACAATGTATGTAGGTTGGAACTCTCTCGACTTATTTTCAAAATTTACTTAGTAGGCTTTAAAGCAGCTACTATTGTAAAGGAGTTCTAGTGGCCTAGTGTGTTAGGAGTTTTGCTGCCAACCCAAAGGCAAGTAGTCTAAACCTACCAGTTAGTCCACCAGAAAAAAATGAGCAATGTTCTCTCACATGGTTTACAGCCTCTGAATTCTAACTGGAGGGTAGCTCTGAGTTGTTTCACACTCAAAACCATGCAATGACATTAGATTGTAAAGAAAACTGCAGGAGATAATGATTTATGTTTTCACCAAGCGTCATAGCATCATGATAAATGGTGAAGAGCTTGAGATTGTTGACAGTTTCAGTTTGCTTGCATCTACAATCAACACTGTTGGTACCAGCAGCCAGGAAATTACAAGACATTGGGAAAGTCTGCTGTCAGACCTCTCCAAGGTTACTGAGGAGCAACGATGTCAGTCTGGAAACTAAGGTGCACCTGATACAGGCCATGGTCTTTGCCATTATTTGCTATGCTTCAGAGAACTGGACAATGACTAGAGATAATAGAAGGAGAGTTGATGCCTTTGAGCTTTGGTCCTGGAGAAGAGGATTGAATATACCACGGACTGCTAGGAGAACAAACAAAGCTCTTCCTGGAGAGGGTGAAGACAGGCTGCTTCTTTGAGGCAAGGATTCTGAAGCTCTGTCTGACATACTTTGGACATGTTGTAAAGCGGGATCAGTCCTTGGAGAGGAATGTCATGCTTGGGAGGGTGGAGGGACAGCACAGGAGAGGAAGATTCTCATTGAGATGGATTGATTCCATCGCTGGGGTAATGGTGATAGGTGTGTCAGAGACAATAAGGTTGGCAAGGTATAGAGCAGGGTTTAGGGCTGTTGGACGTAGGGTCTCTATGAGTCGCAAGCGACTTGACGGCACATAACAATAACAACAACAACAATATGCTTTATTAGGCTGCAACGGAGTCAGTTTTGACTCATGGAAATGCCACACATGTCACAGTGATTTTCAGCTTGCCTTCACAGGCTGATTTTCAGAAGGTCTCCATTTCTTTATTTTGTGAGTGCCCATGGTGGACTGTAATCCCCAATCTTTTGGTTAGAAACTGAGTAAGGTACCCGTTTGTGCTGCCCAGGAATTCTCTATAAATACACAGCAGTAGGAATTTAATTGTACCCCAAGAAAAGATGAATTTAGCAGTAGATCTAAAGCTAACTAAAAAGGAAATGTTAGTGTCTGCCTACTTTAGTTTAAATACTGTTGTTTCCCCTACTAGTACTGCTTATTTCCAGCTTTAAATAGGCTGACAGATGGTTGTATGGGAATTTTTCAAACATGCTGTATATAATCTGCAGTTTTATAATGGGTTTCCATTCACCAATGCAATAGTTAATAACACTAGTAAGACTGGCTATTGTGGATTATTAAACATTAAAAATGAAAAAATGTGCATTGGGCATAGTGACAGTAGCTCAGATTGGAGAGACCTTAATTTATATATATATATAAAACTCCATCTTTCCTCAGAAGAATCTGAAATGTTGGAGAGAAATAGAATAAATAAAGCTGGATTGTATTTATAGAAATTTGAAAAAGATAACCAATGAGCTCCTTTACTTTTCAAATTTAATTAGCAGTGACATGAGATTTTAAACTTATCATATTATACTAATAATGAGTTTGGGTTTTATTTCATGTTTTCCTACAGGAAACTTAGCAAAAAACAAAACAAAACAAAACAAAACCAAAAACTAAAACTCACCCCCCCCCCAAGGAAAACATTTAAAAAACTCAGTTCAGTTGTAAATGTGCATTAGTTGGAGAGTTCAAACCTTTCACATCTGCTCTGTTTAGTTTTACCTCTTGATCTGCTTGTGCTGTTTCTGCTTCAAACATTATCGAGGACAAAACTTTTAGAATCTACAATTCCAAGTGACTAATTTATAGTGTTGTTAGAATAGTGTCATAATCTAAAAAGCAGTACATCTTGCGATTTCTCATTGAATCTGACTTCTGTAAAGAACAGCCTTTTATGTTCTTAGGCTATTGTGCTAAAATGGTCAGATTCCAGTTGACTATTGATAATGATAATTGCATTGATTACCTCAATATCAGCTGATATCCTATGACTAAATATTTTCACTTAGAACACAGGATATCTAAATAATTAGAACTATAATTGCTGCTTTTCCATTTTTTTTCACTGTCTAAAGTCTCTATAGCTGTTAAAAACAGATATTTTCTTGTTTTGGAGGAAGTTATTTGAGAAATAGAGTTTTACTCAAGACACAATTAACTTAGAGAAATGAAAAACTTTGGCAAAGAAGAAATAATGAAAATGGTCTTTTAAAGTCTTCACACTTCTTTACATGTTCCCTCTTACATCTGTAAATCCCATTTAGGTGGCTTATGACTGAGAATATAGTTTATTTTAATCTAAATTTAAGACTTAGGACATTTACCCAAGAGTAAATGATACACTCTATTTATCTTCTTCCAAACTCTTAATATTTCAAACTACTTCTCATTTCAGGAAATTAATCATGAAATATTACTAAGAGCTAGCATTGACACAGTAATTTACAATAACATTCATTCAAACTTACGAAGAGACATGGGGATCTTCATATTAAGAAGAACAGAGAAAAACCTTCAGGCTATGGCACAAAATCAGTCAAAGGATAATGGAATTTGTAAGAAATGACACTCTGGAATAATGAATGCCTGGGTTTGAACTTTATTTTCTGCCACTTTTCATTGTGTGGTCTTTGTTAAATATTTTTTTCCAAGTTAATTTTCTAAAGGTGTTGTTGTTTACTTTTTTATTTTATGCTTAGTAATTAAGATACTGTTAAATGATGCTAATATACCTGATGTAACTAATAATGATGTACGAATAATGTACCTGAGAAGTTAAATGCATTATTACTATTATAGCTTTGTCTCAAATCAGTGAGATATTTAGTTAGAATACTGTTATTCAGGATATTTCCTTTCACTGACCCTCGCCCTTTCTTGATATCTCTTTTAAGGATTGCCCCCTCCTGATACGATGGATAAGGTATGTAACACTGAGTTTCATCGTTACTTCTTAAAACCAGCATCCTGTTGGACTTCCTCCAGGATATATTTATTTGTCTTTTTTGGAATTTTATGGGATATTCAATACTCTTAGCTTACACTGTAATATAAAGGCATTGCTTCTTCTTCAGTTATCCTTTTTAATTTTTCAACTTTCAGATGAATAGCAAATGATTGAAAACACCACGACTTGAGTAAGGTTCACTTTATTTTTTAAGTAGATATTGGTGGTATGTATTGGAATCAGATCTCTTACATCTGCAGAAAGAACTGCTGAAGAAGCTGAATATCAGCTGTGAAAACTAGGCCAAGAGCGGATTGTGGAACAGATCACCAACTATTCATATGCAAGTTCAAGCTGAAGCTGAGGAAAATGAAACCAAATCCACAGGAACCAAAATATGACTTTGAGCCTACTCCACCTGAATTTCAGAACCATCTCAGGAACAGGTTTGAGGCCTTGAACAATAATGAACGAAGACCAGATGAGCTGTGGTGGGATTTCAATGGTATTATTCAGGAAGAGTGCAAATGGTCATGGAAAAGACAGAAAAGGAAAGAAAGACCAAAATGGATGGCAGAAAAGGCTCTGAATACTGCACTGGAACACAGAGAAGCCAAAGCAAAAGGAAGAATTCAAGATACTAAAGAGCTGAATAGAAGATTCCAAAAGGCAGTGTGGGATGACAAAGTAAAATATTGCAATGAAATGTACAAGGAGTTGGTGTCAGAAAATCAAAAGGGCCGAACTCGCTCAGCATTTCTGAAGCTCAAGGAACTGAAGAACAAATTCAAACCGCGAGTTGCTATAATCAAGGATGCTTTAGGCAGAATATTAAATGATCCAGGAAGTATTAAAAGAAGATGGAAAGAATACACTAAGTCACTGTATCGAAAGGAATTGTCAGACAGAAGAATTTCATGAAACAACATATGAGCAAGAGCCTATGGTGATGAAGGAAGAAGTTCAGGTGGCTGCCCTGGAGGTGCTTACCAAGTTGTGCCAAGAAATCTGGAGAACAACCACTTGGCCAACTGACTGGAAGAGATCTCTATTTGTTCCCATCCCAAAGAAGGGTTACCCAACAGAGTGTGGAAACTATAGAACAACCTCACTGATTTTACATGCAAGCAAGATACTACTGAAGATTATTAAAAAACAACTGGAGTTCATCAGCAGAGAACTTCCAGAAGTCCAGGCTGGGTTTAGAAGGGGTCGTGGTACTAGGGATATTGTAGCTAATGTTAGATGGATCTTAGCCAAAAGCAGAGAATACCAGAGGAATGTTTATCTGTGTTTCATTGATTATGTAAAGCCATTTGACTGTGTGGACGGTAACAAACTGTGGCTGACTCAGAGAAGAATTGGGAATCCCAGAACACTTGATCGTGCTAATGCAAAACCTATACTTGGACCAAGCGGCAGTCATCAGTACAGAGCAAGGAAACACTGCATTGTTCAAAATTGGGAAGGGCATACACCAGAGATGTGTCCTGTCTCCATACCTTTTCAAACTGTCTGCAGAACAGATTATCCGGGAGGCTGGGCTCTATGAGGAGAAATGTGGGGCCAGGATTGGTGGAAGAGCAACAATCTGTGTTGTGCAGATGACACAACCCTGCTTGCTGAAACTGAGGAGGACCTGAGGCGCTTGATGCCTAGGGTCCAGGACTGCAGCCTTCAGTATAGATTGAGGCTCAATATCGAGAAGACAATGATTCTCACCCTGGACCAATTGGCAGCATCAGGATGGATGGTGAAGAGATTGAGATTGTTCACAGGTTTAGTTTGCTTGGCTGCACAGTCAACACTCTCAGCATCAGCAGCTAGTAAATTAAAAGACCTATTGCATTGGGAAAGTCTGCTGTTAGAGATTTTTCCAAAGTTCTTAAGAGCAATTGTGTCTCTCTGGAGACTAAGGTGCATCTGATACAGGCAATCTGATATAGTCTTTGCAATCACTTGTTGTGACTCAGAGAGTTGGACAATGACTAGAGAGGATAGAAGGAGAATTGTTGCCTTTGAACTGTAGTGCTTGAGAAGAGTGCTGAGCATACCATGGTCTGCTAAGAAAACAAACAGATTCATCCTGGAGAGGGTTAAACCAGGTGGCTCTTGGAGGCAAGGATTCTGAGGCTTTGTCTGACATACTTTGGACATGTTGTAAAGAGGCACCGGTTCCTTGGAGAGGGACATCATGCTTGCAAGGGTGAAGGGACAGCGAAGGAGGGGAAGGCCCTCTATGAGGTGGATACTGGGGTATTCGGGATGGGTGTGTTGGAGACAGTGCAATTGGCACAGGACAGAGCAGAGTTAAG
>NW_006399861.1:1605636-1609575 GCF_000299155.1 Elephantulus edwardii | reverse complement strand
AAGGACTGGTGTCTCCTCACAACATGTCCAAAGTATGTTAGATGGAGCCTCAGAATCCTTGCCTCCAAGGAGCCACCTGGTTTAACCCTTTCCAGTGGTATGCATTTAGATTGGCCATCCAATTCCAAAATAATAGGCCTTCAAAAACTCTATGTACAATAGAGTACACTTACAAGAGCAGATATTGCAATGAGGCTGAGCCCTCTAATATGGAAATACAAAGGAGGAGGAACAGTTGCAAGCAGATACTAGTGATTGGAACATGGAATGTGAGAATCATGACTATAGGAAAATTGAGCATTGTTAAGAAAGAAATGGAACACATGAATATTGCCATACTAAGTATTGTTGAAATGATATGGACTAGCATGGGACAATTTGAGTAAGATGACCATATGATCTACTATGCAAGAGATGAAAAGGTGAGGAAAACTGGGCTTTTTTTTCATAGTAAAAAAAGTCATTTCTGGATTCATCTTGAAATACAATGTTGTGGGTGACAGTATAACATCCATATATATACAAGGAAGTCCAGTAAATACCATCTCATTCGAGTACATGAACCAACAACTAGAGCTAAAGACGAGGAAATGGAAAGTTTCTACCAACTTTTCCCATCAAAAATTGAACAATCAATCAAGATGTATTAATAATAATTCGTGACTGGAATGCAAAAGTTGAGAAAGAGAAGAAAGATCAGCAGCTAGGAAACATGGACATAGTGACAGAAAGGAAGCTGGACATAGAATGTCAGAGTTCTGTACACTCAATGATTTATTAATTGCAAATACTTTTTATAAGAAACATTAATGCAGGTTGTACACATGGATTCAACTGATGGTATGCATAGGAAGCAGATCAATTACATCTGTGGAAAGAATCACTGGAGATGCTCAGTATCAGCTGTGGAAGCTAAGCCAGGTGCTGATTGTGGAACAGACCAACAACTACTTATATATAAGTTCAAGCTGACGCCAAGAAACCTGAAGGACAACTACTACCTTGCCAACTGTCTGGAAGAGCTCCATATTCATTCCTATTACAAAAAAAGGTGAACTGCTGACATAATGTGAAAATTATCATACGATATCACGTGCCAGCAAAGTCCTACTGAAAATTATCAAAAAATGACTGACAACTACCAGAAATACAATCTGGATTTAGAAGATGTTATGGCACTAGAGACGTTATTTCTAATGTCTGATGGATCTTGGCAGAGAGCAAAGGGTACCAGAGGGATATCTATCTGTGTTTCATTGACTATGAAAAGCTATTTGACTGTATTGATAAAAAAATTATATAGTTAAACTTGAAAAGAATGGGAATTCCAGAAGACTTGAGTGTGCTTATGTGAAACCTACACATGGATCAGGAAGCAATTCTCAGAACAGAGCAGGAAAATACTGCAGAGATGCATTGTGTTTACATACCTTTTCAATCTATATGCAGAACAGATCACTCATGAGACTGGGCTTTATGTGGAAGAATGTGGCATTAGGACTGGCGGAAGACTCGTCAACAACTTGAGTTATGCAAATGACACAACCTTGATTAGTGAATCTGAGGAGGACATGAATCACTTGTGGCAGAAGGTGAAGCATAGCATCATGAAGACAATTATTCTCACCACTGGGCCGATTGGCAGCACCATGATAGGTAGAGAGGAGATTGAGGTTGTTAATACTTACAAGTTGCTTGGCTTCACAATCAACACTCTTGGCATCAGCAGTCAGGAAATTTAAAGGTGAATTGCATTAGGTAAATTTGCAATCTGGACCTTTCCAGAGCACTGAGAAGCAACAATGTCTGTATAGAGACTAAGGTGTGTTTAATCCAGACTTCTCAATTACTTGCTATGCTTCAGAGAGCTAGGAGGATATGGATGCTAGAATTGCCACCTTTGAGTTGTGGTACTGGAGAAAAGTCTTGAACATCAAGTAAACAAATAGGTCTGTCTTGGAGAGAGCGAAGCCAAGTTTCTCCTTGGAGGCTAGGGTTTTGAAGCTCTGACTTACATACTTTAGGAATGTGTCCAGGAGGGACGGATCCTTGGAGAAGGGAATCATGCACAGAAGGGTGAAGGGAATACCAAAGATGAGATGAACTGAATCAGTGACTAGACAGTGGGGTAAGTGTGTTGGAGACAGTGAGATTGGCTCAGAACAGGGCAGAACTTCAGAGCTATTGCACATAGGGTCGTCATGAGTTGTAAGTGACTCAACAGCACATAACAACAGCAATGAGGAAAATTAAATCAAATATATGGGAGCCAAAATTTGACCTTGAATCTATTCCAACTGAATTTCAAAACCTTAGGAACAAGTTTGAGGCCTTGAACACTAATAAGTAAAGACCACATGAGCTACATGAGGATATCAGAATATCATTGAGGAAGAAGAAAGAAAACTACAGACCAATATCTCTCATGAATATAGAAGCAAAAATCCTTAACAAAATACTAGCCAATAGAATCCAAAAGTACACACACATAAAAAAAATAATCCACCATGACCAAGTGGGATTCATAACAGGTATGCCATGATGGTTCAGCATAAGAAAAACAATCAACGTAATTCACTATATTAACGAAGTAAATAGCAAGAACCATATGATCTTAGAAATTGATGCAGAAAACACATTTGACAAATTATAACACCTCTTCCTGATAAAATACTCAGCAAAGATGGAATAGAAGGGAATTTCCTCAACACAGTTAAAAATATATATGCAAAACCAAGAGCCAACATAATTCTCAATGGAGAAAGACTAAAAACATTTTCCTTGCAAAAATGGACTGGACAAGGATGACCACTGTTACCACTTCTTTTCAATATTGTATTAGAGGTACTTGATAGGGCAATATGACAAAAGAAAGAAATAAAAGACATCAAGATTAGCAAATAAATGGCTAAACTGTCACTACATGCAAAGGATATAATAGTATACACAGAAAATCATAAAGGCTCAACAACAACAAAAAAAACCTGTTCGGAGTTAATAGGCCAATTTAGTAGAGTGGCAGGCTAAAAGATCAATATCTAAAAATCAGTGGGATTCCTCTAAAGTATCAAAGAGAACTCAGAGAAAGGAATCAAGAAAGCAATACCATTTACAATAGCCAACTAAAAATTGAAATACTTAGAAGTGAACCTAACTAGAGGCATAAAAGAATTATGCAAAGAAAGTTATGGAATATTTCTGCAAGACACAATAAAAAACCTAAAGAAATGGGAAAATGTGCCCTGTTCATGGAAAGGAAGACTTAATATTGTGAAAATGACAATCCTACCAAAAACAATCTACATATTGAACGCAATCTCAGTCCAGATACCAAATTCATTTTTCAGGGAGACTGAAAGGGGAACTCAAATTTGTTTGGAGGGCCAAGAGACTCCAAATAAGCAAAACACTTCTGAGAAACAAAAATGAGATTGGAGGTATGGAACTCCCTGACCTCAAAACCTACCAGACAGCTGTAGTGACCAAAACAGCATGGTACTGGTACAATGACTGGCACATATACCAATGGAACAGAATCAAGGATCCAGAAATAGATCTGAAGATTGCACTGGAGCGTAGAGAAGCCAAAGCACAAGGAAGAATTCAAGATACTAAAGAGATGAACAGAAGATTCCAAAAAGCTGCTCAGAATGACAAAGCAAAATACTATAATGAAATTTGCGAGGAGCTAGAGTCAGAAAATCAAAAGGGCCGAACTCCCTCAGCATTTCTTAAGCTCAAGGAACTGAAGAACAAATTCAAACGTAGAGTTGCTGTAATCAAGGATGCTTTGGGCAGAATATTAAATGATCCAGGAAGTATTAAAAGAAGATGGAAGGAATATACTGAGTCACTATATAGAAAGGAATTGGCAGATACAGAGGAATTTAAAGAAATAACATATGAGCAAGAACCTATGGTGATGAAGGAAGAAGTTCA
>NW_006399861.1:1602614-1604621 GCF_000299155.1 Elephantulus edwardii | reverse complement strand
TTTGCAATTGCTTGTTATGCATCAGAGAGTTGGACAATGCCTAGGGAGGACAGAAGGAGAGTGGATGCTTTTGAGCTGTGGTGCTGGAGAAGAGTACTGAATGTACCCTAGACTGCTAGGAAAACAAACAGATCCATCTTGGAGAGGGTTAGACCAAGCTACTCCTTGGAGGCAAGGATTCTGGAGCTTTGTCTGACATCCTTTGGACATGTTGCCAGGAGGGACGGGTCCTTGGAGAGGGACTTCATGCTTGGGAGGGTGGAAGGATGGCACAGGAGGGGAAGACCCTCTATGAGATGGATTGACTCGGTGACTGCGGTAATCGGGATGGGTGTGTCAGAGGCAGTGCTGGCGCAGGACAGAGCAGGGTTTAGGGCTGCGGTGCATAGGGTCTCTGTGAGTCGCAAACCACTCGACGGCACATAACAACAACAACAACAACAACAACAAGGTCAACTGATATTCGACAAGGAAAGCAACGCTATCAAATGTGAAAATGATAATCTTTTCAACAGATGGTGCTGGCAAAACTGGACTTCCACCTGCAGAAAGCTGAAACAGCATCCACATCTCACACCATACAAAAAAGTCAACTCAAAGTGGATCAAAGGCCTGGGATTAAAGCCCCAAACAATAATATTCATAAGAGACACCCTGGAATCAAGCTAGTCCAAGGTATTAAAGAGACTACCAAATAGAACCAGAAATGCACAATCTGAAGAGGACAAAATTGATTCATGGGACCTTCTGAAGATTAAATACATGTGTGCATCAAAAACTTTTCCCAACAGCATGAAGAAAAAAAAAGACCCAAACAAAAACAAAAACACCTACAGACTGGGAACAAATATTTGATAATACCATCTCAGACAAGAATTTTAGAACAAAAGTTACAGAGTATTCCTGGGCCTCCACAAGAAAAAGACTAATAACCCAATTACAGAATGGGCAAAGACATGGAAAGAATTTTCACAGAGAAGAATATTGAAATGACAAACAATCACATAAAGAAATGTTCCAGATCACTGGCAATAAGAGAGATGCAAATAAAAAACACAATGAGGTACCATCTCACTCCAGTAACAGTGGCAAAGTTTAATCAGGACAGCAAGTAATAAATGTTGGAGAGGATGTGGCAAGAAAGACACTCTTATACATTCTTGGTGGGATTGTAAAAAGGTGCAACCATTCTGGAAGGTAGTTTGGTGCTTCCTCAAAAAGCTGAACACAAAAATTCCATATGACCCAAATATTCCACTACTTGGAATATAACCTAAGAAAATAAGAACTGAGGCACAAAAGGAGATTTTTATACCAATGTTCATTGCAGCATTATACACCATCACAAGAAGATGGAAATAGCCCAAGTGTCCAACCACAAATGAATATTCACACAATGGAATACTATGTAGCATGCAGGAGCAATGATTTTGTAAATTATTACCTAACTTGGGAGGGATTGGAGAGCATTATCCTGAGTGAACTTAGATAGAGCCATTATTGTAGAATGAGTGTAAGAATCCAACTGGGGTGAGAAAGGGTGGAAGCAGAGGGATGAGAATGAGCAGGGGGCCTGGGGGAATTAATCATCAGGGTGTACAATGTGATGGATGGAGGGGTGAGGGAAATTGAAAGAATCTGCTTTTGAAAACCATGTCTTCGATTTTTTTAAAGAAACTAGTATAAATATAGATATATATAATAGAAATATAAAAAAATGTCATTACAAAGATGGAGGAGGAAAAAAAAGACCAAGATGGATGTCAGAAGAGACTGAATATTGATTGCAGTAAAGCACAGAGAAGCCAAAGCAAAAGGAACAAATCAAGGAATCAAGGAACCGAATAGAAGATTTCAAAGGGCAAGGTGGAAAGACAAAATAAAGTATTTAATAAAACGTGTAAAGAGCTGGAGTTAGAAAATTAGAAAGGCCAAACTTGCTGGGCATTTCTTAAGCTGAAGTAACTAAATGACAAATTCAAGCCTCAAGTTGCAATACTTAGGGAT
>NW_006399861.1:1600054-1602334 GCF_000299155.1 Elephantulus edwardii | reverse complement strand
AAAAGATCCATATTTGTTCCCATTCCAAAGGTGACCCAACACATTATGGAAATTATCAAACTAGGGATAGTGCAGCTAATGTTAGATCGATCTTAGCTGAAAGCAGGGAATACCAGAAGAACGTCTATCTGTGTTTCATTGATTATGCAAAGGCGTTTGACTGTGTGGATCATAACAAACTGTGGCTGACTCTCAGAAGAATGGGAATCACGGAGCACTTGATCATGCTAATGGAAACCTATATTTGGCCCAACAGACAGTCGTCAGAACAGAGCAAGGAAACACTGAAGGGTTCAAAATTGGGAAGGGCATATGCCAGGGTTGTGTCCTGTCTCCATACCTTTTCAACCTGTATGCAGAAGAGATTATTTGAGAGGCTGGGATCTATGAGGAGAAGTGTGGCATCAGGATTGGTGGAAGATCTACCAAAAATCTGTGTTATACACATGACACCACACTGCTTGCTATAACTGAGGAGGACTTGAAGTGCTTGCTGCAGAGGGTCAAGGACTGCAGCCTTCAATATGGACTGAGGCTCAATGTCAAGAAGACAAAGATTTTCACCACTGAACCAATTGACAGCATCAGGATGGCTGGTTGAGATTGAGATTGTCAACAACTTTAGTCTGCTTGACTCCACAGTCAACACTCTTGGCACCAGTAGCCAGGAAATTAAAAAACTTATTGAAATGGGAAAGTCTACTGTTAGGGACCTCTCCAAAGTACTGAAGAGCAATGGTGTCACTCTGGAGACTCAGGTGCATCTGATAGAGGCCATGGTCTTTGCAATCACTTGTTATGCATCAGAGAGTTGAACAATGACTAGGGAGGATAGAAAGAGAATTGATGCCTTTGAGCTGAGGTGCTGGAGAAAAATATTGAGGGTATCATGAACTGCTAAGAAAATAAACAGATTCATCCTGGAGGGGGTTAAACTGGCTGCTCCTTGGAGGCAAGGATTCTGGGGCTTTGCCTGACATACTTTGGACATGTAAGGAGGGACCAGCTCTTGGAGAGGGACATTGTGCTTGGGAGGGTGGAGGGACAGCGCAAGAGGGGAAGACCCTCTATGAGGTGGATTGATTCTGGTGGATTGTGACTGGCGTGATTGGGATGGGTGTGTTGGAGGCAGTGTGATTTACACAAGATAGAGCAAGTTTTAGGGCTGTTGTACATAGGGTCGATATGAGTCGCAAGCGACTCGGTGGCACATAACAACAACAACACACAGTTTGAGTTCAGCAAAGATTTCGTGTACAGGTAGAGAAAATTAACATTGGATATATGCCTCTGGAAACTCTATGAACTTTGATAAATGTTCATAGTTGTAGAGGGGCTTCAGGCATTTTGTTCATAGGGTTGGTATGAGTCGTACTTGACTCAAAGACAAACAACAACAACATTAGTCTACATGGTTTTATGCATTCTTGCACTGTGAAGAAGAAATAACAACATTCTGGGAAATTTTTCTACCTCCAAAGGGAGTCCAAGTAGCAATTACTTGAGTTTATAATTGTTTAAATTATCCACTCATTTGTTATTGTCAGTATGTACACAGTCAGTTGAGCCAGTGTAGTAATATCTTTAACTAAGCCAGAATTCAAGGAAATGTGGCCTTTATTTCCTCTCTATCACTTTTACCTCCTTTTCTATCCTCCGTTCCTTCTTTTCTTCATTCCATTCCTCTTATTAAATATTTGAAGAAGAGAAAAAAACTCCCATATTTACATCCTATATTTAAATGTCAAAATAACTGCCATAAACATATTTTGTGTGTGTGTGTGTGTGTGTGTGTGTGAATTCTTGGGAATAGTAGATTCTGCAAGGGTGTGTTTACCTGGATAATATCCTCTCTTCAAACCAGATAAATTATTTAAGGGTAGTAACCCAAGACCCTATGTTGTTGTTGTTGTTATGTTCCATAACGTCAGAACCAACCCATAGCTGACCCTCTGGTGGGTTTTCAAAGCCAGTTTAGTGGATGGGAAGAAATTCCTCCTCCTCCCATGGAGCAGATGGTGGATTCAAACTGTGTGCCTTCAGGATTGCAACACATCTTCTTGCCAGTAGGCCACCAGTGCTCCAGGGTCTATAGAAACATTTAATCAATACAAAATATTTACAAAAGTAAGAACATTCCCCATAAAATTTTAAGTTTAAAAAGTAAATGAAATGTTTATAATCTTTCTCAAATTAATCTTCAGTGAAAAGATAAACTAAAATATCTTAACTTGAGCATTAAAAATCAAACAGTTTTTAGCAACAATTCATTTTTTTTTT
>NW_006399861.1:1571462-1593342 GCF_000299155.1 Elephantulus edwardii | reverse complement strand
TCAGAGATGCAGGGGATTGTCCCGATTCAACTCTCCACTTTTCTAAGCATGATGCCCTACTGCAAGGACTGGCCCCTTTTATATGTGATGGGTTTTCATAATTTTTTTTCTTCCAAGTAGTTAAACTGGTGTAATTTTCTTCAAAACAAATCTACTAGCTCTCTTGAGAGTTTATTGGATACTCAGTATTCATCTCTAGCACTGGAACATAACTGAATCAATTCTCCCGTCATCCTTAGTCATTGTCCAGGTTTAAGATGCATAGCAAGCAATTGAGAAAACCATCGTTTGGATCAGATATACCTTAGATTTTAAGCTGACATCTTCCCTGACAGCCGATTTCCCCAATGTGATATGTCTTCAGATTTATTGAGTGCTGGTACCAAGAGAGTTGACTGTAAATCCAAGCAAGATGACATTGCCTGTTGGTCTAATGGTGAAGAATTTGGAACTTTTGATGTTGAGGCATAATCCACATTGAAGGCTGTAGTTCTTGATTTTCTGCAGTAAGTGTTTCAAGTCCTCCTCCCTCCTACCAAGCAAAGTTGTGCCATCTGTATAGCGCAACATTCTTCATAAAGTTCAGCTTCTTGAGTTATTTTTTTCATATACATTACTTCTGACCAAAACAAAGGGAAGAATGAAAGAAATGAAAGACTTGAACAAAATGTTCTCAAGGACAGCTAGAAAAGATAAAGCAAAATATAATAACCAAATGTGTAAAAAACTAGAGTTAGAAAATACAACTTTTCTGTAAGCTTTTGTTAAAAATCACAATTAGAAATTAAAAAAATTAAAATCAAAAGATAAGAAATTTCAGCATTTCTCAAGCTGAGAAAACTGAAGGACAAATTCAAGTTTCAAATTATAGGGATAGTGAAGGATGCTCTGGGGAAAATTTTGAATGTTTCAAGAAGCATCTAAAGATGATGGAAGAAATTCACAAAATCACACACAGTACCAAAAAGTTGAATTATGGAAGCATTTTAAGAAGTGGTGTAAGATCAAGAGCCAATGCCAATAAAGGAAGTTCAAACTGCACTGAAGGAAGTGGAAAGGTAGTCTCAGAAATTCATAGAATATGAATTGATATATTCTAACAAACAGATGTCAGTAGATTTTCCTAATGCAGTTCATTTTTTGCTGACTGCTAGTGCCAAAAGTGTTGGTTATAGGACCAGAGCAAGCTAAATCATTGACAACCTTAATCTCTTCACCAATTATCATGATGATGCTAATTGGCCCAGTGGTGAGAAACTTTGTCGTCTTGATTTTGGTCTTCAGTTCATATTGAAGACTGCAAATCTTGACCTTTTGAAGCAAGTGCTTCACATTCTCATCAGTTTCAGCAAGCAAGATTGTGTCATCTGCAAAACACAGATATTAGAGATCCATATGTATTTCAATTCTAAAAAAAGGTGATCCAACAGAATGTGGAAATTATTGAACAATATAGTTAGTATTTAGAAATGACTAGAACAGTACATCAAAAGAGAACTGTCAGAAATCAAGCTGGACTTAGAACAAGCTGTAGCACCAGGACTATCACTACTGATAGTATCTGATATCAGATGATTCTTGGCAAAAAGCAGATCATACCAGAAGGATGTCTATCACCAGAGCTCCCTGATGCAAATGTATTTGACTGTGTGGATCACAACAAACTATGACTAACATTGAGAAGAATTAGAATCCCATAACACGTAATTAAGTTCATGGAAAACCTACATCTAGACCAAGAGGTTTTGATATGAATAAAGCAAGGGAAAACTGTAGTTTAAAGTAAAGTAAACACATCCTTTTTCAATGTCTGTATAATTTTGAAGATTTCAAAGAGCAGTGTGGGAAGACAAAGTAAAGTAGTATAATGAAATGTGAAAAAGCTAGAGTAAGAAAATCAAAAGGGCCAAACTCACTTGGAATTTTTTAACCTGAATAACAAATTAGAGCCGCAAGTTGCAATACTTAAAGATGCTTTGGGCAGAATATTAAATGATCTAGGAAGCATCAAAAGAAGATGTAAAGAGTATACAGAGTCATCGTATCAAAAAGAATTTGCAGACAAGAATCTCATGAAACAAAGTATAAGCATGAGCCTGTGGTGATGAAGAAAGAAGTTCAAGATACTCTGAAAGAATTGGTAAAAAACAAGGCCCCAGGATTTGACGGTATACCAATTAACATATTTCGACAAATAGATGCTACCCTGGATATGTTTACCAAGTTGTGTTGAGAAATCTGGAGCACAATTACTTGGCCAATTGACTGGAAGAAATCCATATTTTTTCCCATTCTAAAGAAAGGTGATCCAACAGAGTGCAGAAATTATGGAACAGTATCATTAATATCACATGCAAGCAGGATTCTGCTGAAAATTATCAAAAAAATGACTGGAACAGAACATCAATGCAGTACTACCAAAAGTGCAGGCTGGATTTAAAAGAGGCCTTGGTACTAGAAATATTATAGCTAATGACAGATGGATCTTGGCTGAAAGTACAGAGTATCAGAAGAATGTCTATCTGTGTTTTACTGACTATGCAAAGGCATTTGAGTGTGCCAATCACAATAAACTATGGCTGACTCTGAGATGAACGGGAATCCCAAAACACCTGATCAGACTTATGTGACACCTATACTTGGGCCAGAAGGCAGTGACAGAACAGATGAAGGACACACTGTATGGTTCAAAATTGGGAAAGGTGTATGCCAGAGATGTGTCCTATCTTCATACCTTTTCAATCTATATGCAGAACAGATTATCTGGGAGGTTGGGCTCTATGAGGAGGAATGTGGTATCAGTAGTGGAGGAAGACTCATCAACAATCTGCATTATGCAGATGACACAACTAAAACTGAAACTGAAGCTGAAATTGAAAAGAACTTGAAGTGCTTGCTTAAGAAGGACAAGTACTGCAGCCTTCAATGTGGATGGAAGCTCAACATCAAGAAAATGAACATTCTCACCACTGCTTATTGGTTTATTGGCGTCATCATGATAGATGGTGAAAAGATTAAGAGTGTTAACAGCTTTAGTTTGTTGGTTCCACAATCAACTCCCTTGGTATCAGCAGACAAGAAATCAAAAGATGAATTATATTGGGAACGTATACTGTCAAGGACCTCTCCTAAGTACTGAGGAGCAACAATATCAGTCTAGAGACTAAGGTATGCCTGATACAGTCCATAGTCTTTGCAATTATTTGGTATGCATCAGAAAGCTGGACAATGACTGGGGATGTTAGAAGGAGAATTGATGTGCTTCAGCTGTGGTGCTGGAGAAGAGTATTTGAATGTACCATGGACTGCTAAGAAAACAAGTAGGTTTGTCTTAGAGAGGGTGAAACCAGGCTGCTCCTTGGAGGCAAGGATTCTGAAGCTTTGTTTGTCCTACTTTGAACATGGTGCAAGTCCTTGGAGAGGGACATCATGCTTGGGAAGATGGAGGGACAACACAAGAGAGGAAGACCCAAATGAGATGGATTGATTATATGATGGGGTAGATGTGTCAGAAACAATAAGTTGGCACAGGATAGAGCAGGGTTTAGGGCTGTTGTGCATAGAGTCACTATGATTCACAAATAACTTGATGGCACCTCATAACAACAATAGCATTCATTTTTAAATGGTTGCAAAGGAAGCCATCCTGGGTAGGTGTCTAAGGCTTATAATTAAGATGTCTTCTCTAGCAAATAATTAACTAGTTATTTTGTGCTAAAGTAATTACTGTATTAAGGTGAGAAGATTAGGATAGGACACTGGCCCCACCCTGTCAGAGGTGTATGTAAACTCACCAGTTTCTCCTCAGTCTCCTATCTATGGGCACTCTTGAGTCTTTGGGAGGCCTTCTAGAGAATCTGAACTGAAAGACCATAGACAAATTGGGAAGTGAACCACGGATTGAGTTGTTCAGGTTAGAAATTATGGATGCATGCAGCTGGTCTAACATTTGGTACTGTGCTAACATAAGACTTCTCATAAATAGTCTGCTATTAATTTTAGCATGATAGATTATGAAAACAATTGGTGTCAAGAGAGTGGGATTTGATATAAATGTCCAAACTCTTTGTAATATATGTCTTTGGAGAAAAAGCAGTAAACAAAAATGTAAGAAACCTTTGTGATCTGGATGGTTCAAGGAATACCAGTGGAAAAATGCAACTATTCTGTTGCAGTCAGTCACTGAAGACAAACTTTACTTACCGACTATGAAGTCAGTGGAGTGAACTACTGAGAAGCTGATTAATTGGATACAGACAGAAATACAGGAAGATAAAGAAAGATTGAAACTTAAAATTCCTTGACTTTTATTGTCAGTAGTGGCACCACATGCAAAGCAAAAGAATGTAGGAACTGAGATGGCTGAAATCCAAACTAACGATATTCTACCAAGATAGTTATGTCTTTTATTCTCAGTCTCTACAGGGAAAGAAAAAAAAAACAAGTGAAAGTGACTAGAAATACTTCTCTGACCTGTAGTCACAAAAAAAGTAGGTCAGGAGGCAGATGAGCAGGATCAAGACCAATTTTAACCAAGGGATATGGCATGGAGAAAATATATGAGTTTTTAAGTCATTATCTGCACCTTCCTGAGCAACTATTACTAAAACACATTGTAAGGGTGACAAATTTAGGGGCAGCATTTGTGTTTCAGTATTGAAAAGAATGGAGGAACACATATGGGTTAGTGCTAGACTCAAGATTATCTATACAACAGAGACAAACAACAATGAAAAGAACAGCCCCAGGATGGATTATCCCAGAGGGGATCATCATCAAAACAGAGTGGATTACAGATGTAAATAGGATTGTTTATTCTTCTAAGGTAAACTGCCCTTCCTCCAGCTTAAATAACAAATGGAATACTCCAGAGGAAACAGTTGATGCTCTACATATGCAAGTGATGCTGGAGTGGTTCTATGGCACTTAATATATGGAAGAGATGGTAATTACCAGGGGTCCTCCAACAAGGGAATCTCAGGTAGCTTTGCTCCTGGAGAACAAGACAACAATTGAAGAAGGGGTGTCAACTCTATTGAAAACACTTCTACTTTTGAGATTTAAGGGTAAAAGGAACATCAGGGTGATTTATAGGTAAGCAGAAGGAGCCTATGGGTAAAGCATTTGTCCCAGCAGGGTGGAGGTTTTTAGATGGTTACTCAGGAATGAGATGAATATAAAGGACATTGATGGACTTGCGACAAAAGTTCTAAGGCAGCACTACAGAAGATTGGGTGGACCAATGAAGGGTCCTTCTGTTTCCCCAAAATCAAGAAAACGTAAACATGTTCATTCTACCCATCCCATTCATGAGGTAATCGATGATGAGGGAACTCACTCAGGATCATTTGAAGCAGAAGTGCAGCTAGTTGATCAAGATATAAATTGAAGGGAAGATCAGGGTCTACTGGTACATATGCAAATATGTGAGTAAAACGGCCAGGAGGTGGAGAAGAAACATTCCTGGGGCTTTTAGACCTAGGAACCCAATGTGTTATAATTCTCAAGACTATTAACAAAATCTTAAAGGGTCCTAAAGTTGTATTAAGAGGATACGGAAATGCAGCAATTAAAGGAACTAGAGAGAAAGTATCAGTGAAAAATGGAAAATATGAACAAATGAAAGAAGTAGTTGCATCTCCTTTAATGCATTATTGGTATGGATATTATGTTTAAGGGGGCGAACACTCCCTCTACCACATACTGTAAAATTGAGGGTTGAAAGTCTGCCCTGAGGCCAATGTTGACAGGACATGCTAGATTGGAACCAATAGAATTGCCTGAGCTGACCCAGGTTGTTAATTTGAAGCAATATAGAATTCCTGGAGGACAAAGGGGAATAATTGTCTAGATTAATGACATGCTAAAGTCTGGGGTGATGGTGCAGACAAATTCTCTACTTTTTAGCCCTGTGTAGCCTATAAAAAGTCACTGTAGACTGCTGAGCTTTAAATGAAGTAGTGCCTGTGGCTTCAGCAGTCTCAGATATGCTATCAACAGGGCAGAAAATACAGCAGTGATACTCAATGCAGATCTTGCAAATGATTTTTTTCTCCATTCCAATCTCCTAAAAGAGCCAGCCACAGTTCGTTTTCACATGGGAAGGATCCCAATTTACATTTTCAGTTTTACCACAATTAATTATGAGAACTCACCAGCCTATTGACATAACCAAGTTAAAAGAGACTTGGACTTGATTCAGATATCCAGTGTAATTATACATTGTATTGATGATGTTCTGTTAATATCAAACACTGAAGAACAGGCTCAGGATGATTTGAAAGTAGTATTTTCCCACACGCCCAACAGAGGGTGGATAATAAATCCAGCAAAAAAAAAATCCAGGGCCCTGAACAAACAGTAAAATTCTTGCAAATCACCTGGGTAGGAGCCACCTGTGACGTTCCACATGCAACAAAGAACAAGCTGCTGTCACTACCTATTCCCAAGACTGAGCAGGAGGCTCAACGTTTGATTGGTCTATTCGGATTTTGGAGGATCTACATTTCACATCTTGGAATATTGTTAGCTCCTATTCATAAATTTATTCAAAGTGAGTGAAATACAGAAAACAGTCTCGCTCTCCTTGCGTCTGGCCCTTATGATCTACATTCAGGCATGATTCTTGAGGTATCTGCCACTAGTGATCATGCAGATTGGAGTTTATAGCAAAACTTGAGAAGGATGCCCTGAAGCAGCCGCTGGGATTCCGAATAAGGACATTTCTTGATGCTGCTGCATGATACAATCCATTGGAAAGACAATTACTTGCCTGCTCTTAGGTATTGGTTGAGACAGCTTCAGTGACAGAAGTATTTAAGGTAATTAATTTTAAGACCTGAAATACCCTTCCTGTCATGGGTGATGTTGGAGAAACATTCTAATAAAGAAGGTGGAACCTAAAACAATTCTGTGGTAATATGGGAATGGTTCATCCAGAAACAAGCTACTGGGAAAATGCAGGGAAGCCCCCACCATATTCCAAGCAAGTGGCCTCTTCTTCCATTGGTCCTACCTTGGAACTTCTGGATACATTGTCAGAGCCTATTGCCACATGGACTATGCCCTGAGAACAAGTTCCTGCTGATCAGCACAGGGCTTCCTTTACAGTTGGCAATTACACGGTATGTGGGCAACATGTGTTGTGGAAAGCTGCTGCATTAAGCCAAGTAGATGGCAAGACCCAGATTGAGGAAGGAAGGCAAGAAGACATCTGCACAATGGGCTGAGCTGCAAGCTGTCTTCCTAGCAGTAAATGAGGAATTGGATAATGATGAGCGATAATATGTTTAGATTTTTACTGATTTCTGGGAAGTGGTTAATGGCTTAGTCATATGGTAAGGCAAATAAGTGATAGAAAACTAAGCTATTAAAAGGACAACAGTGTGGGTCACGGACACTATTTCATCTGTATGTTGTTGCTATTCTGTGCCGTTGAATCCACATGTGACCCATAGTGACATATAGCAGCTCTGAATCCTGTCCTGTCCTGATCCAATTTCACTAATTCCGACCCACCAACTCCCATTTTCCCAGTTACTGTATCAATCTATCTCCTCTGGGGTCTTCCTCTCCTTTTCTGTGTCTCCACCCTTCTGAGTATGACATTGTTCTCCAAAAACTGGTCTCTCCTGGCCACATGCCTGAAGTATGTGACATGAAGCTTCAAAATACTCACCTCCAAAGAAACTTGGTTTCACTCTTTCCAAGAGAGACCTATTTGGGTTTTTGACAGTCCACGGGATATTCAAGACTCTTTCTCAGCACCATAATTTGAAAGTATCGATTCTTCTGTCATCTTTATTCATTATCCAGCACTCTGGTGCATAGCAAGTAATTGCAAAGACAATGGCCTGATAGGTGTACCTTAGTCTCTGGACTGACAATATTGCTTCTCAGTACTCTGGAGAAGTCCCTGACAGCATATTTTCCCAATGCAATTTGTCTTTTGATTTCCTTACTGCTGGTGCCAGGAGTGTTGGTTGTGGAGCTGAATAAGCTTTAATTGTTAACAACAATCTCAATCTCTTCTCCGTTTAGCACGGTGTTGCCAATTGGCCCAGTGGTGAGAATCTTTGTCTTCTTGATGCTGAGCTTCAATCCATACTTAAAACTACAACCTTTTAACTTTTGCAATAGTCGCTTCAGGTCCTCTTCAGTTTTAGCAAATAAGGCTTTGTCATGTGCATAATGTAGGTTGTTGATGAGTCTACTTCCAATCCCGATGCCACATTCCTCCTCATAAAGCCCCAATTCCTGAATTATCTGTTCTGCATATAGATTGAAAAGGTATGGAGACAGATTTCATCCCTGACACACTCTTTTCTGATTTTGAATCATGCAGTATTTCCCTTATTTATTCTGAGGACTGCTTCCTGGTCTAAGTATAGGTTTACCATAAACACAATCAAATGCTCTAGAATTCTCATTTTCCTCAAGGTTAGCCACAATTTGTTGTAATAAACACAGTTAAATGCTGAGCAAATTATTTGAGAAGCTGGACTCTATTATGATCAGTGTGGCATCAGGATTGAAGAGAGACTTATCAATAACCTGTGTTACAAAGATAATACAACCTTGCTTGCTGAGAGTGAGGAGGACTTGCATTGCAGAAGACCAAGGAATGCACCCTTTGGTATGGATTGCATCTCAATGTCAGGAAAACGAAGAATCTTTCCACTGGACCAATAGGCAAAATCATGAATGATGATGAATGATGAATGGAGAAGAGATTGAAACTCTCAACAACTTCATCTTTCCTGGATCCACAATCAATGCTCCTAGTACCAGAAATCAGGACATAAGGAGATGCCTTGCACTGGTAAAATCTCAGTTAGGGTCCTTTCCAAATTATAGAGGAATAAAGACATCAGTTTGAGGACTAAGATGTATCTGATTCAGGCCATAGACTTTCTGATCACTTGCTATGCATCTAAGAGCTGGACAGTGAATAAAAATTACAGAAGAAGAATTAATGCCTTTGAGCTGTGTTGTTGAAGAAGGGCACTGAACATTTCATGGATGGTTAAAAGAACAAAAGTCTTGGAGAAAGTGCAGCTGGAATGTTCTTTGGTGACAAGAATGATGAAATTTCACTGTACATACTTTGGGCATGTTGCTAGCGGGGCTATTCTGTGGAGAAAGGCATAATGCTTAGAAAGATGGAGAGTCAGCAAAGGAGAGGAAGATCCTTGACCAGGTGAATTGATGTGGAAGTGTGAGGATGGCACAGGATACAAAAGGGTTCAGATCTTTTGTTCATAGGGTCACTATGAGCCGTACGTACCTCGATGACATCTAACAACAATAGGGCGAGGCATGAACCTATGGAAACACTCTGGGAATTTAGGGGGCTCATTAAAGTTGGACATATCAACAATGCCAATCAAAAGAACACCTTGACAGCATCAGAAGTTGATTGGAATCAGCAGGTATACATGTTGACACACTCCCTTGAAGTGGACAACTGGGTTCATGAAATGAGAGGACATTGTGGTGCCACAGCAATGCAGAGATGGGCTGAAACTATACACATCCCTCTTTTCCTCTCTGAGGCACAAAATACCAATAAAGATTGCTTTGCTTGCCAGCAAGGGAGAAAGAAATTGCAGATGGCTATGGTACAGACTCCCAGGAGGGAAAACCCTGCACCTAGATGGCAAGTCAATTATGTTAGACCAGTGGTACCTGTGGCACCAGGTGGCTTCAAATGGATCCTCACAGGAATAGATACTTATTCTGAACTGTGCTTTGCAAACCTTGTACCTGATGCAAATGTTAAAAATACCATTAAAGGACTGGAACAAAAGATACTGTAGTATCAGTTGGGATCATCAAGTGATATTTCCTCAGCATATTTACAGCATATAAAGTGTATTAATGGGCCAAGCCATGTTGTGTTACCTACCATCCTCAGGACAATAGTCTGATAGACAATTGGAATGGGCAATTGGGACATTTGCTATCTAAAACAGAGGAGGCTGTCTCACACGCCTTCAAGAGTATGTGCTCCCACTAAATATGAGAGGGGCTAAATGGGTTCACCACTGGACAGATTCCTGTGTTTCTCAGTGATATATGGAGAGTAGGAAAAGATGATGGTGTTACTATACAATTCTTCTCCAGTTAACCTGAAATTGTTTTCTTCTTACCTGATGCTATAGTTGCAGGTCCAGGGATCCAGCTAGGGGTACCAGAAGGAGGAGTGATTTCTGAGTAAACAACTGTGGAAGTACCCTCAAACTTGTATGCAAAAATTCCCAAAAGTCTGATGGGGTGGATTGTACCTTCACACCATCTTGCAAAAAGTTGGGTTAGCAGTGGATACTACCATTCTGACTAGTGGCCAAGACAGCCTACTGGTGGTGTACCTATGTAACCATATCCAACATGAATGGAAATGGACCATAGGGGAAGCACTTACCATACTGGTCTTGTTACCTTCCATTTAAACAAGCAAAATTCCTGACCCTGATGTCCCTTCCTAAGGGGAAAATTTTAAAGTAAAAATAAATAACAAATAGGAGGAAGTAGAAATAATAGCAGAGGATAAATGAATGAATAAATGGGCCAAGGAGCAAGCAAAATCTAATTACTCTAATACCTCAGAAAAGATGCAGAGCAAGGGGATAACTTTCTCCCGCTAAACTACAGAGACTAGAAAAGCAAAGCAAGGATACCTTAAATGGTTTAAGATGAAATATGTTAAATTTTATGTGTTCATTTGGACATATTTGAAGGAAAATTATGTTTCTTCTATGTTGTAATGTGGATATATTGGAAAAATGAATGTTATAAGTTATTTTGATGGTATACTGCATTCAAAGAATGTATTCAAGCTTACTATTTGGGCTTGGAAATACAAAACGGGGATGATTTGCCCTTGAGATATGTTTGTTGAAAGCAGCATAACTAAAGAGCATGAAAACTAACCAATGGGGAAATTTGGTTCATCCAATCCTCTAAGAAGGAGTAGACTCTCCTTGGACTTTTGAGTCAAAAGATTTACATTTGGAGTCATCTAACAACGAAGAGATAGGCTGAGTTTAGGCATAATTCATGAACACAATTTACCTAGTATCCACAGATGTATGGATAACCACAAAATGATTACTGGCTTTGAGAGGCAGGGAGTTGTGAGGACCATCACCTTGTTGACTTGGCTCTGTGTGGGGGGCTAAAACAGAGTGCAGAAACCAGTTGATCTGAAACCCAGGAAGAGAAATAAACCCTTGAGTCTACAGTTGATGCCCACCTGGACCTCACAACTGTTAATTGGAAAAGAGTTGATCAGAATCAAGCTGAGAAGCAAAGTTTTTTCATGCTGTGAGCTAGTGCTAATTGCTGCAAATTGATGGTGGTTTTTTTGTTTGTTTATTATTTTATTTCATACTATTTTGTTCACAAAGTACATATATTTCACAACATTCCTTACTCATAGTGTGTTTCATGCAATCATTTCCACTCATTATGTTTTATAAAATCAATCATCATTGGATCTTGTCTATCATTACCCAATCTTTCAAGGTCCCTACTTGATCCTTCCCATTTCCTTTGCCCCCTCCCTTCACCCACCAAACTATGTAACCCTGTGGTCTTGCCTCTATGCATCCTTGCTTCTCTTTTTTTGTTTATGAATATAGATGCTAAATGTTCTAACTGGACAGAAGATTCTTCAGAGAAAGGAACATTCTTATTTCTTCAGAGTATTGAAAATTTTTTGTGCTATTGTCTATAGTGTGTGGATATCTTTGCCAATCTAATAGCTAATAAAGCAATATTTATCTATTACCTATATATAGTGTGAGTTTAGTTTTTTGGTATTTCAAAAATTTATTTCCCAGTAAGTTGTTTTTTAATTACTTGTAACTGCTTTGCTTCTTCCATAAAGCTTAATTTGAAGAATATAATGCTAAATGCATTTCCTCATGCAGAATCTTTATAACTGCCACTTAAAAATACTGAGTATAAATCTGAAATAATCTTCCAAAATGTTCTCACTTACTCTTGTCTTCATATTAAACCATGTCTAAATATTCACAATCTTAAATAACTCAATTATTTATTACATTATACTGTAGTTCTGCTTATGTTTTGATTTATTTCCTTGAAAGATATTCATAAATGTGACATAAATCAGTATGAAAAATCTTAAATGAATTTTAATAGTACATATTGCTACATGGGGCAAAGCAGAAACATATTTATTATTATTGTACTAAATTAATAATATTAACTATCTTCTAGTTCTTCAAATCCTATAATTTCTCCATAAATATTCTGCAGTTGAAACAATCTTTTTAGTGACAAACTGACATAACTGTACATTTTCTCTTCTTATTATCTTGATTATCATTTAGAAATGCATGTTGTTGTTGTTAGGTGCCATTGAGTCGAGTACAACTCACAGCAACCCTGTGCTATCATCACACTTCCTGACACACAAGAGCCCATTGCAGCAGTCACCACATCAGTCCACCTGGTTAAGAGTCTTCCTTTCCTTCGCCAAACCTCCACCCTTCCAAGCATCATATCCTTCTCCAAGGAATAGCCCCTTCTAGCAACATATCCAAAGTATCTGAGGTGAAGCCTTAATGAAGCTTAATGAAGCTCCAATGAGCACTCCAGCTGCACCCTCTCCAAGACATATATATATCCATTTGTTCTCCTGGCTGTCCATGGAAAGTTCAGTGCTCTTCTTCAAAACCACAGATCAAAGGCATCAATTCTTCTTCTGTCTATCTTACTCGTTGTACAATTCCTAGATGCATAGCAAGTGATTGGAAAGACTATGCCTGAATTAGATGCACCTTAGTCTTCAAACTTGCATCATTACTCCTTAACAATTTAGAGAGCTCCATAACTGTAGATTTTCTCAGTGCAATGCATCTTCTGATTTCCTGACTGCTGATACCAATTGTGGATCCAAGCAAGACGAAGCTGTTGACAATTTCAATCTCCTCTCCATCCATCAAGACATTGCTTATATATAGGTCCAGTGGTAAGAATCTTTGGGTTTTTTTGACATTGAGATACAATCTATACTGGAGCTTGCATTCCTTGATCTTCTGTAACAAGTGCTTCAAGTCCTCCTTGCTTTCATTGAGAGAGATTGTGTCATATTTTATAAATAAAAACATAAATGACACTTCTCTGCTGCTGCTGTCCCTTTTGGCTGACAGCAACTGTTTCCCAACTCAACGCTCTCTTCGGACGACAGCTGAGAAATTAAAAACTTGATATCACAAATTGCAAAACCTTGAAGAAGACATGCTCTGTAAACACCTCATTCAAGTTACAAGGGGATTTCTTCTTTATGTAGTCACCTCTTGAAGCCAGATAACCTTCCTTGCTTCATTGTTTATTCATCAGTTGCCTTAGAGAAACATAACAGAGACAGTGAGGTTGTTATTCAATGAGGCAGTAGTTCATTCTGTTGCTCACAGAATCACTATAAGTGAGATATGACTCAATGGTACCAAACAACAATTCTGAAATGCAATGCATTTTTTCTTGTAATGGTTTTTACACTTTGATGAGCTATGTGTCCCATTGTTATTGTTAGGTACCATCAAATCAACTACAACTCATAGAAACTGTATGAATAACAGGTATTAATCTTGCCATATCTGTGTCATTCTAATAATCTAGGCCCTGATCAAATCCATTGCTGTAGTCACTGTGTCGGTTCATCTAGTTGAAACTCTTCTTCTCTTCTAGTGACTCTTTTCCATCACTTGCTATGCATAGCAAGTTGCACAGAATATTGTGATCTGTTCTGACATTGACTCTATGCTTGCTAAAGTAAAGAGTTGGTGAAAAATAAGAAGAGTCTTATAGAAATAAATTGAGACAGTGGCTGCAATAATTCATTTAAGCACCTCAGTGATTGCTAGGATGGTGTAAGATAGAGCACTAAACCATTCTATTGCACGTAATTCATGTAATGCATCAGAGCCCAAGTCTCCACAACACCTAATGAAAACATTTTTCTAATAAATATATTGGAACTTATGCACTGGAGATGGTCCCTACCTTTCACAACAAGAGGATTAACAAAGTTAAAACCTTCCCAGAAGCAAACTAAAATGACTACAGTGAGGCAACCATTAGAACATGTTCAGAGGGACAATCTTGTCAAATTATGTCAATGAAATAGAATTACATCAGACTGGATTTAGAGTTAGTTTCTTATTTCCACCACATTTTTGGAATGAACTATTTTTATTCCATTGTTGTGTACCATTGAGTCAAAATCAAACAATAGCTTTGAAAACTCTCCAGAATGGGAGAATAGTTATGAAAACTTCTTAGGCATAACAATACTCCATGAGTGAATGAGCTAATTGCTGAAAGTAATAAGGACTGGATGTACTTATTGAAGAAGATCAAAGACTTTGGTATTGATTAGACGTAATTATAAGAAATCTGAAATCTTTGGAAATGAGTCAACAAGTAATTTCAGGCTATATGGAGAAAGGATTGAAATTGTCAAGGACTTCCACTTGTTTCTACAATCAAGCCTAATGGAAGTGGCAGTCAAGAAATCAAAAGACATCTTCTACTGGGCAAATCTGCTTTCAAAGAGAACTTTAAAGTTTTAAAGAGCAAGGGTGTGATTGGGCAATAGCATTTTCAATTTGTTTAAATTTTAATTGTTTTCACTACTTATATTGGAGGGCACAGTATAGCTAATCTCAAAAAGAGGATTTTTAAATATATATCCCTACAGTAAGATGAATTTTGGTGCCTGATCAAAGCTATAGTATTTTCAATTGTTTCGTATTCAACAGTTGGGCAATCAATAAGGAAGAATGAATAAGAATCAATGCCATTGAACTGTGATGTTGGCAAATAATATTGGATATTCCATGGACTGCCAAAAGAGCAAACAAAATCCAAACTTTGAAGAAGTACAATAGAAATGTTCCTTGGAAATGATGATGAGATTTTTGTGATACACATTTTGAGTGGGCATGTAATCTGGAGGGTACAGTCCTTAGGAAAGAGCATCATCCATGGAAAAGAGAAAGATCCTTAATAAGGTGGGTTAACACAGTAAATGCTACCGTAAGTGTTAAGCACAGAAAAGATTGTAAAGGTAATGCAAGGGTTCCATCTGTGGAACACAGACTCATGGATAGAAGTCAACTTGAGAACATTTAGTACAATTTTTATTGACTGGTGATACCTCAGATATCTTAGTATATTTAAGAATTAAATATCATAACTCTTTCTGCTAGTGACTTTGACGGTTGTAGTTGTTCTTGTTATGTGCTGTCGAGTCACCTATGACTCATAGCGATGTTTGCACAGCAGTTCTGAACGCTGCCTTGTCCTGAGCCAGTCTCACCAATAACAACACATCAACCCCCATTGCCCCAGTTACTGTAGCAACCCATCTCATCCGAGGTCTTCCTCTACTGTTCTGTCCCCCAACCCTTCCAAGAATAATGTTCTTCTCCAAGGACCTGTCTCTCCTGGGGATGTGTCCAAAGTATGTAAGACAGAGCTTCAAAATCCTAGCCTCCAATGAGAGACTTGGTTTCACTCTCACCAAGACATGCCTCTGTTTTCTTGGCAGCCCATGCATGGCATGTTCAAGACTCTTCTCCAGGACCACAATTTGAAGACATCAGTTCTTCTTCTTCTGTCATCCTTAATCATTGTCCAGCTCTCTGATGCATAGCAAGTACTTGGGAAGACCATGGCCTGGGTTAGGCTCATCTAGTAGTCTTGAAATAATAAGTCTTACACATAGAACTTGAATAAAGGTGGGTTTTGATTTGTAAACTGTGAAATATGGGGTAAGAACCTAACCAAACATATTTACAAATTTAGGTATTAAGTACATACAAAGAGAACAATAAGTAGTTTTTGGAAAGAAATAAGAGATCCTCAAAACCTGCCTCTGATATTTTTCATTCCAAAAAAGAAGTTTCTGGTGTGTGTGCATGTGTTTATATGTGTGTATGCATACTCATTTGTTTGTGCACATCCTTACGTGTTTGTGTGATATATATTCTTTCAAGTTTAGTGTGGAGATAGCTTAGTTGCAAAGAGATCCTTGGTAGACTGAAGTGTCTTCATTTCAGTGTTTTTTTGTTTGTTTGTTTTGTTTTCTTTCTTACTGTTATCCAAAATTGACTGGAAGAGCACATCAGCAGAGAACTTCCAGAAGTCCAGGCTAGGTTTAGAAGGGTTCGTGGTACTAGGGATATTGTAGCTAATGTTAGATGGATCTTAGGTGAAAGCAGGGAATACCAGAGGAATGTTTATCTCTGTTTCATTGACTATGCAAAGCCATTTGACTCTGTGGATCATAACAACTGTGGCTGACTCTGAGAAGAATGGGAATCTCAGACCACTTGATTATTCTAATGAGAAACCTATACTTGGACCAAGAGGCAGTCATCAAACAGAGCAAGGAAACACTGCATGGTTCAAAATGGGGAAGGGCATATGCCAGGATGTGTCCTTTCTCCATACCTTTTCAACCTGTATGCAGAACAGATTATGCAGGAGGCTGAGCTCTACAAGGAGAAATGTGGGGTCAAGATTGGCCGAAGTTCTATCAACAATCTGCATTATGCAGATGACACAACCCTGCTTGCTGAAACTGAGGAGGACCTGAAGCGCTTGCTACAGAGGGTCAAGGACTGCAGCCTTCAATACGGATTGAGGCTCAATGTCACGAAGACAAAGATTATTACCACTGGACCAATTGGCAGCATCCAGATGGATGGTGAAGAGATTGAGATTGTTCAGCTTTAGTTTGCTTGGCTCCACAGTCAACACTCTTGGCATCAGTAGCCAGGAAATTAAAAGACATATTGCCATGGGAAAGTCTTCTGTTAGGGACCTCTCCAAAATACTGAAAAGCAGTGGTGTCTCTCTGTAGACTAAGGTGTGCCTGATACAGGCCATGGTCTTTGCTATCACTTGTTATGCATCAGAGAGTTGGACAATGACTAGGGAGGGTAGAAGGAAAATTGATGCCTTTGAGCCTTGGTGCTGGAGAAGGGTATTGAGGGTACCATGGACTGCTAGGAAAACACACAGATTCATCTTGGAAAGGGTTAAAGTGGGCGGCTCCTTGGAGGCAAGGATTCTGAGGCTCCGTCTAACATACCTTGGACATACTGTAAGGAGAGACTAGTCCTTGGAGAGGGATGTCATGATTGTTAGGGGGGAGGGACAACGCAGTAGGGGAAGATCCTGTATAAGGTGGATTGATTCAGTGACTGGGGTAATCGGGATGGGAGTGTCAGAGAAAGTGCGATTGGCACAGGACAGAGAAGAGTTTAGGGCTGTTGTACATAGGGTTGCTATGAGTCACAAGCGACTCGAAAGCACATAACAACAACAACAAACAAAAACAATTGTTGTTTTGGTGGTGTGCTGTAGTGTCATTTGCCATTCATAACAATCCTATGTACAACAGTTCTGAACCCTGCTCTATCTATCTTGAGCCAACCTTATTGTCTCTGACACATCTACCCTCATTACCCTAGGCACTAAACCAATTCATCTCATCCAAGATCTTCCTCTCTTGTACTGCCCTTTCACCCTTCCAAGCATGGCATACGTCTTCAAGGACTGGTCCCTCATTGTAGCATGCCAAAATACGTCAAATGAAGCCTCAGAATCCTTGTCTCCAAGAGCAGCCTGGTTTCACCCTCTCTTGGATGAACCTGTTTTGTTCTCCTAGCAATCCATGGCATGTTCAATACCCTTCTCCAGCACAAAAGCATCAATTCTTTTTCCATAATCCCTAGTCATTGTTCAGCTTTCTGACTCATAACAAGTGATTGCGAAGATGATGGCCTGGATTAGGCACACCTTAGTCTCCAGACTGACATTGTTGTTCTTCAGTACTGCGGAGAGGTCGCTGAGAGCATACTTTCCCAATACAATTCATCTTATTGTAGGGCTATTAAGAAATCTTCTTTTTGAGAATAGCTATAACTGTGCCCTTCAGTATAAGTTGTTGTTTTTATGTGACGTCGAGTCGTTTGCGACTCATAGCGACCCTATGTACAACAGCCCTAAACCCTGCTCTATCCTGTGCCAATCACATTGCCTCTGAAACACCCATCCCGATTACCCTAGTCACTGAATCAATCCACCTCATAGAGGGTCTTCCCCTCTTGTGTCGTCCCTCCACCCTCCCAAGCATGATGTCCCTCTCTAAGGACCTGTCCCTTCTTGCAACATGCCCAAAGTAAGCCAGGTGAAGCCCCAGAATCCTTGCCTCCAAGGGGTAACCTGGTTTAACCCTCTCTAGGATGAATCTGTTTGTTTTCTTGGCAGTCCATGGTACATTCAATACTCTTCTATAGCACCACAGTTCAAAGGCATCAATTCTCCTTCTGTCCTCCCTAGTCACTGTCCAACTCTCTGATGCTTAACAAGTGATTGCAAAGACCTGTGTCAGGCACACCTTAGTCTCCAGAGAGACACCGTTGCTCTTGAGTACTTTAGAGAGGTCTTGGCACCAACAACCAGGAAATTAAAAGGCGCATTGCAATGGGAAAGTCTGCTGTTAGGGACCTCTCCAAAGTGCTGAAGAGCAATGGTGTCTCTTTGGAGACTAAGGTGCGTCTGATACAGGCCATGTTCTTCGCAATCACCTGTTATGCATCAGAGAGTTGGACAATGACCAAGGAGAATAGAAGGAGAATTGATGCCTTTGAGCTGATGGACTACTAGGAAAACAAACAAGTTTGTCCTGGAAAGGGTTAAACCAGGTGGCTCCTTGGGGGCAAGGATTCTGAGGCTCTAACATACTTTGGACATGGTGTGAGGAAGGACCGGTCCCTGGAGAGGGACATCATGCTTGGGAGGGTGGAGGGACAGCGCAGGAGAGGAAGACTCTCTATGAGGTGGATTGAGTCAGTGATTGGGATAATTAGGATGGGAGTGTCAGAGACATTGCAATTGGCACAGGACAGAGCGGAGTTTAGGGCTGTTGTACATAGGGTCGCTATGAGTCGCAGGCGACTTGATGGCACATAACAACAACAACAACAACAACAACAGCATATTGGACAGTGCAGATCTAGAACTGTAAAAAATTTTTGTCTCTGTGAAGAGCTCTCTGAAATGAAATCACAAGCTAGGCTAGGTAACATGAGAAATATTGCCTCTCTAATTATAATGTTATTTTTCTTGGTTCTGGTTGTCTAGTGACAAGAAACTGCTCTGCAATCTCAAAGGCACACAGTTCAAGGCCACAAGCTGATCCATGGAAAAAGGATTGGTCATCACCTCCTGTGCAATTAACTGCCTCCGAAAACTCACCATAGGGTCAGCTATGGACAGGTCCAACTCTCTGGCACACAGCAATAACAACAATAACAGCAATATATTTTATATGAATAGATTCAAATGATAATCTGCTGTTCATAGCTCCCCCCCTTAATATTGTACTTATGAAATGTATATAATCGTGCATTTTACGGTTCATTAATTCCCATTGCCATTTAGTATCCCACTATATGAATAGATGAAGGAGTACCCATTTTACTCTTAATGACTATTTAAATTGTCTCCAGTTTTTTACTGTTACCTGATGCTATGGATATTTGTATTCAAGCCTTTTGCTGAGGATACTGGATGTATATATATCTAGGGGTAGAATTACTGGGTGATAGAATATGTGTGTGCTCACCTTTAGCAATAACTGGTTTCCAAAGAGAATTGATCAAATTTATACCCCAATCAGCATAAAATGAATGTTGATATTTTTATTTTCCGATATGGATGTATACTGATTTCATATTCTAACTTTGCACACTTGTGATGGTTTAAAAAATAGAACAATTTCATATATATATACTCTCAAAACTACTCATTATCTTTGAGTCAGAGATGACTCATAAATGATTCTCTAGCAGGTCTTTAGAGACTATATAATTTACAGGAGAACACTGTCCATTTTTCTTTCACAGAGCAGCTGACAGATCAAATCACCTGCCTTCCTTAGGCTAGCAGAATGGCTTCTTAACCAGTAGACCACCACGAGAGTTCCATCTCTCTCTCTCTCTTTTTCCCTCCCCCTCCCTATCTACCTATCTTTCTACTTATTTGTCTACTCATTGATAGATATATTCATCTATCTTTCTTTTAAAATGCACATTTGGTCATCCTCTTTTATGAAATTCATGTTTGTTATTTTCCCCATTTCATTATGAAATTTCTTTTTCTCAATACATATTTTATTTCAATTCCACTGTTGACAATATGTATTACAAATATCTCTTCCCTTTTTATGTTTTACTTATTTAATATCTCTTGGTTCTTGAAGACAGAAATCCTTAATATTAGCTTAACTTCTTTTTCCTTTATACTTATTAAAAAGACACTATTATTTTCTAAAAATATTTATATTTTACTTTTTCTTTTTACATTAATTTTTGTGTCATGTTATATGTCAAGATGCATTATGACCTATCATTTCTTTCACCTTTTTAATAGTTCCCATGTTCCTTACTAGGAAGCCTAATAGTAAGAAGCTACCCTGCAATCCTAAAGGCACACCATTTGAATCCTTCAGTTGCTCTGCAGAAGAATGATGGACAATCTTCTACCATTTAGGCAATGAGATTAACTGGCTCAGAAAAACTGCTGGAGGGTCAACCAAGGGTTGCTTCCGATTCCATTGCACACAGCCAACAACATACTTTTTTACCTGAGCTAAAAACTGAAAGTTAAAAGTGTGAACTAAAAATTGGAAATGCTTTTATTTTGGTTTTATGTTAGTAAATGGTTTTAAAACAAGTGTATAACATTATGTGTGTGTATGTATATATGTATGTATATATCACATATATAACATATGAAATAGGAGGAATCTTTACATTTATAGATAAGGAAAGTAATGCACAGTGATATTGTATGATTTTTATTAATAGTTACATTTAATATAAAACATGTTCTATATTTAGTACATTGGCAGAAAACAATTAGAAATACAAGCTGGGGTTAGAAGAGGTCTTGGCACTAGACATTGACAATGTCAGATAGGTCTTGTTAGAAAACAGAGAGTACCTATCGGATTACAAAACTAATTCTCTGGCAAATGGCTTCCTCTCCCTCTTTCCATGGGATACCTGAATGAGGTATGGAGATAAGGAAAGCTCTGCCTCTGTCCCTGACCAGGATTCCCAAAACTAATTAACAGGCTGTAGTCTTTGCAATTACATGCTATGCATCGCAGAGTTGGACAGTGAATAGGGATAATAGAAAGAGAATTGATGCCTTTGAGTTGTGGTGCTGGAGAACTGTGTTGAATATACCATGGACTGCTAGGAGAATAAACAGGTTTGTCCTGGAGAGGGTGAAGCCAGAATGTTCCATGGAATGAAGAATTATGAAGCTTCGTCTGACATACTTTGGGCATGTTGCAAGGAGAGACTGGTCCTTGGAGAGGGACATCATGTTTGGGAGAGTGGAAGGGCAGCACAGGAGAGGAAGACCCTCAATGAGATGGATCGATTCTGGAGTGAAGTGGTGGGAATGAATGTGTTTGAGACAGCGAGATTGGCACAGGATAGAACGGCGTTTAGGGCTCTTGTACATAGGGTTGCTATGAGTCGCAAATGACTAGATGGCACATAACAAAAACCACCTATTGGATAACGTCTATTTGTATTTCATTGACTATGCAAAAGCATTTGACTGTGTGGATCACAACAAAATGTGTCCAACCTTGAGGAAAATGGAAATCCCAGACACTTGATCATGAAACCTATACTTGGACATATTCAATGAAACATAAATAGACATTCTTCTGGTATTCTCTGCTTTCAGCTAAGATCCATCTAACATCAGCTACAATATCCCTAGTACCATGACCCCTTCTAAACCCAGCCTAGAC
>NW_006399861.1:1551126-1567632 GCF_000299155.1 Elephantulus edwardii | reverse complement strand
AAATCCCTCGAGTCGCAAACGACTCAATGGCACATAACAACAAACAACAACATATTTGGGCCAGGAAGTAGTAGTCAGAACAGAGCAAAGAAACACTGCATGGTTCAAAATCAAGAGAAGAGTGTGTAAGGGATACATCCTGTCCCCATACCTTTTCAGTTTGTATGCAGAACAGATCATGTGGGAAGCAGGGCTTTATGAGAAAGAATGTGGCATCAAGATTGAAGGAAGATTCATCAACAACCTACAATATGCAGATGGCACACCTTGTTTGCTGAAACTGAATAAGACCTGAAGTACTTGCTGCAGAAGATCAAGGAGAGTAGTCTTTTTAATAGAGTGAAGCTCAACATCAAGAAGACAAAGATTCTAATCATTGGGCCAGTTGGCAGTACCATGATAGATGCAAAAGAGATTGAGGTTGTTAATAGTTACAGCTTGCTCAGCTCCACAATCAATACTCTTGGCACTAGAAATTAGGAAATCAAAAGATGAATTGCATTAGGTATATCAGCTGTTGGGGACATTTCCAGAGTACTGAGAAGCAACGATGCCAGTCTAGAGATTATCGTGTGCCTAATCCAGGCCGTAGTCTTTGCAATTACTTGCTATGCATCAGCGATCTGGACAAATGACTAAGAACAACAGAAGAATCAATGCCTTTGAGTTGTGGTGCTAGAGAAGAGTCATGACTATACAATGTACTGACAACAAAACGAACAGGTCTGTCTTGGAGAGGTTGAAACAATTTTTCTCCTTGAAAGCTAGGATTTTGGAGCTCCATCTCACAAACTTTGGGCAAGTGACCAGGAGAGACTCGTTCTCGGAGAAGGACATCATACTTGGAAGGATGGAGGGACAGCACAGGAGAGGAACACCCTGGATGAGATGGACTGATACAGTAACTGGGTCAATGGGGTTGGTGTGTCAGAATTAGTAAGACTGATTCAGGACAGGGAAGGATTCAGATCTGATGTCCATACGGTTGCTATGGGTTCCAGGTGACTTAATGGTACATAACAACAACAACAACAACAACAACAACAACAACAACAACAACAACATATTATATTGGTTGTCTTTTATTTAAGCCTCCTGTTTAGAGTCAACAGACCTCATGGAGGGCCTTTGAATTTAAAAGTCAGCTGTTATTGTATTTTGGCGGAACATTCATCTAAGTGGTTCAGCTCTCATCTATCAATTTTCTGTACTGAGGTAACCTGGGGTTGCTGTGGTACTGAAACTTGTGCCATTGGAGTGTCAAATACCATAATATTTACCTATGGTGGACAGTGTTCATTGGAGCTCCCAGTTTAAGACAGGCTTGTAAGTAAGAGTGGCACACACTTCCTAAATAACATGCCTCTGGAAACTCTATGAACTTTGAGAAATGACAATAGTTATAGAAAGAATTCAGGTCTTTTTTTCATAGGGTTGCTATGAGTTGTGCTCAACTCAAAAGCAATCAACAACAACAACAAGAAGGCAATAATATATATTATTTATTATTTTGTAATGTTAAACCTTCATTTTTAGAGTCATGGTTGCTATTGTTTATGTCTTCCTCTGAAATGTAATTATCTGTTCTTTTTTTAAAATTATCTGTTATTCTTAATTAAGTTACCATCTGATATTTTTTCTTTTCATGATTTTACAAAACAATAAAGTAAGCAGAGTCCCTAAAAATATATATTTGTATTATATAATGAGACTATGAGCTAATTAACATGGAAACCTAAAATCTGGTTAAAGTAAAAGATTGTTATTAATCAGCTAGTGTTCAAAATGTACTTTCTGTTTTGTTTGTTTCAATTCTGGATTTGTGTTTAGATTTTGCTTCCTAGTTTTATAGTATCTTTAAGAAATGAAGTAAGAAAAAAATCAGTTTAACATGACTTGAAAATGACTTAGAACTCAACGAAATCATGCCATTTGTGGGAGCTATGGGATATTATTAACTATACTTATAAACATGTTTCCTGAAGACTCATTTGGTGATCATTGAGTTTTATTTTAGCAGGGTTCATGTGGAAAAATTACCTTCATCTCAACAGACTATACAGGAATGCTACACTAAACATATATCATTTTATGAATTTTTATAGTTGTTAATTTATGTAAAATGAAAAGAGTGACTAAAAGGATATCGACTATCTGTGTTCACTTTGTGTCCATTTACCATGAGCATTTTGCTCTGTATGTTTTTATTTTTAAATACAATACAGACCTTAAAACAAAAATAGTAGATCATCATTTATAGCTTGTCTGCAAAGAAGAAACTTTCGAAGGCCTTGGACAAAGCTCCTGTGCAGTAAAAGGCATAAAAAAAAATTATAGGTAGAAAGCCTAATTCTTACTGCTCATTTTAATATTCTGAAAAAAATTACAGAAAGTAAGAACATTATATATCATTCTGGGAAATGAAAGAAAGGAGAAAGAGAAAAAAAAGAAGAATACTTTCCGGGGGTGGGGGTGTCTCAGAAAACACTAAGAAAAACTTTAGGGCTATGTCCCCAAACAAAAGTACAGTGTTGTCACTGAAATCAACAGTATGTGCTGGGGTAAAAAGATAAGTCTGACTTATATAAGAAATATTTTCTGTTAACAAGTATTGACCTCGGCAACCTCACAGGGCTGTCAGAATTATGGCCTGAGAAAGCCTCTGTTTATCGGTTTATGATACATTGGTGTCAGTTCAGAGAACTCAGAGTGGTGGTACAAAATGTTCTAGTATCATCAAGGGCCTCTTTCCAATGAAACCTTCAGCTGCATGCCCCTGAGCATTTTGTATTTACATATATGTACAAACATACATACATTCAGTGTGTTAGTTTATTCAATGGATTATTAATGAGGGTCTACATTGTGCAAGGCATTTCTAGAGAAAGCCAAGCCAAGCCAAGCCTAATGCCCCTGGTGAAAATTATGTTTTGAATTCTCTTGGGGTAAAATGTCATGTTACCAATATTCTTCTTCTCTAGTGCCAAAAATCTGCAAGTGAAAAATTGTGTGCTCTGTTAAATCCAGAAAGCCAGACTAGAGTTCCCAGACTGTACTCCTCACAGTTTGTATACTTTGTGCCAAGATGACTTAAGTTCATTACCTTCTAGGACATTTCTAAGTATTAATATACACAAACGAAAATAAACTGCTTAATATTCTCTGAAATTAGCCAAAGGGCATCTACAATAGGACAGCTTCCTCCTAAATGAAATTAGAAAGGAAAGGAAGAAATGCCTTTTAAAGGAGAGTTTTATTTTCAAGAGCTAGATTGCAAAGAATTTAAGATTTGCTAAAATGCATGAATAAAGTATTTTTAATAATCCCAAATACAGGAACAGAGGACTTCTTATTACTTGCCAAAAGAAAGATTACTTTGTTGCTGATCGAAGGACTTGACACATTCAAATTGATGGATCTGGGTGAGAAATTTCCAACTTTTAGAAAGAGAAATACTTATGTCAATGTATCTACTCATAAAGCACTCTGTAAAGAAGGAACATAATCCTAGTAGAACACATTTTATCTGTGAATATTTAAAAGGGGCCTTATGAGGTCTACGTTTATGCTACATTCACTTAAACACTTGTACCTTCTAAACTCTGTTTATTCATGCAACTGGATTTGCTAAATACATAACCTGCTGCTTTCAGCCCTGATTCTCCTGTTTTCTGCGAGTAAAGGTCATTCTGACACACACACAAAACATTTTGTTTATATATCTGAGGTAGCTGACCCTACTGCACCTGCTTTTGAATATCTGGCAAGAGACAAGCTTGTTAATAAATATCGTTCTTTGAAAAAAATTCCTTATTTTAAAATGAAATTAGCATTTCCATAGGTGCCAAACCACCGGCAGAAGAGAATGGAGGAGATCACTGTGTAGGCAAAAGACAGGAACATTGTGGAAGTGTGGCAGCATCTGCATGTTCACCTCTCCTTAATAACAAGGCTTCTGAAGGTTTGTTGAATATAAGCATACGTATGTGAATGAACAAAAGAACGGAAGCATTTTCTTTGCCCTCTTTTTACGTCAGTTGCCCAAATTATATTTGGCTTATGCATACCTACTTTATGACTATGCAGAGAAGGTGGAAGAGTCCTGCTGTCACACTAATTAAGCACTCATCAGATAATAAAAATATCACCCATTCAAACTCACCAGCCATCTAATAGATGAAGATGTAGCTGTCTGCTTCCATAAAGATTGTTGTTAGGTGCCATCGAGTTGAGTACAACTCATAGTGACCTTATAAAAAGCAGATCTGAAAAAAAAAACAACCCAAAAAATCTGAAAACAAAAACAAAAACAGATCTGAACCCTGTTCTATCCTGGACCATACTGACAATCTCTGACACCCTCAAGCTCTTTGCTGTAGTTACTGTGTCAATCCACTTGGTTGAGGGTCTTCCTTTCCTTTTCAAGCGTGATGTCCATTTCCAATGAATAGCCCCTTCTAGGACCATGCTCTAGGAAGTATGTAAGATGAAGCTTCATCATCTTTGTCTCCAAGCACTCTGGCTGCACCTTCTCCAAGACATATTTGTCTGTTTTTTTGGCTGTCCAAGAAATATTCAGCACTTTTCTCCAATATCACAATGTTTTTGTCTTTTTTTTATTATTATACTAGTTTATTGACAAGATTCGAATACATTGTTTTCCAGAACAGATTCTTCTGATTTCCCTCATCTCTCCTTCCTTCATATTGTATAACTCCGCAATTAATCCCTTTCCCCCTGCACATCCTCATCTCTCTGCTTCTAGCCTCCCCACTTCCTAGGATCCTTATACTCATTCTACAATATTAGTTTTATACAATATTTGTCCTTTTAGGACTGAGTTCGTTCACTCAGCATAATACTTTCCATTTCCTCCCAAGTTAGGTAATAATTTACAAAATCATTGCTCCCAATACCACAATCTAACAGAATTGGAAATCAAGTGAACTTATATAGAACTACTACTGTGACTTGGAGTCAACTTTAGGGCTATTGGTTTGGTTTATGGAGACAAGGATGGAAGGAGTCTTATAGGACAACAATTATATACTCAACTGGTTATAAAAAGATTGCCATCTCAAGCCCGCCCAGGATCTCCATAGGGGAAAGATCTTGAGATCCTTTTTTTGTTAAGATCGTAGACAAGAAATCTCATGAGGCAGTTTTACTTTGTCACTTACAGTTGTTATGACTAAAAAAAAATCAATCAACTCTATTGCATCCTTCAATAGCCACAAGAGAAAAAGAAAGAAGTATGATTCTTCTCTTTTCCACACAACTGTCTCCACCCTTTCTCAAATGTGAGCCATGAATGTAAAATCATGAACTAAAATCTCTGCTGACACAATAACTGAAGTTCAATCATTAGTATTGTCTTCTTCTACATTAACTAAATCATCTAAACCTTTCAATAAGGATTGCATTTTAATACCAAGAAAACAAAAATCATCAGCACTAGACTGATAGGCAACATGATAGATGGATAAAAGATTGAGATTGTCAACCAATTTGTCTTATTTGAATCTACAATCTTGGTACCAGCAGTCAGATCAGGAGATGTAGTACACTGGGTAAATCTACAATCTAGGATCTTCTAAGAAGCCCTATGCACATCAGAAAGATTCTCTAACAAGGTAAGAAGAAAACTTACAGACTGGGAAAAAGTATTTGGAAATGGCATTTCTGATAAGAGATTTATATCTAAAATTTATAGACTACTCCAGCACCTCAACAAGAAAAAGGTAAACAACCCAATCACAAAATGGACACAGGATATTAAAAGACACTTCACTGAAGAAGAAATTCTGATGGCAAAACACATGAAGAAATGTTAAAAATGTCTAGTTATTATTATTGTTATGTTATATACTACCGAGTCACTGGCAACTCACAATGACCCTATGCAAAACAGGTCCTGAAGCCTGCTCGATCCTGAGTTGACCTCATTTTCTCTGGTATACCTGTGCTCATAACCCCAGTCACTGAGTCAATCCATCTCATCCAGGGTCTTTCTTTTTTGAGCTGTCCGTCCACCTTCCCAATATAATGTCCCTATCCAAGGACTGCTCCCTCCTTGCAACAAGTCCAGAGTATGTCAGATGAAGTTTCAGAATCCTTGCCTCCAAGGAGAAGCCTGGTTTCATCCTCTTTAGCACAAACTTGTTTGTTTTCCTAGCAGTCTATGGTATATACAATACTCCTCTACAGCATCACAACTCAAAGACATCAATCCTTCTATCATCCTTAGCCATTGGCCAGCTCTCTGATGCACAGCAAGTAATTGCAAAGACTGTGGCCTGAATCAGGTGGACCTTAGTCTCTAGACTAACATCATTGCTCATTAGTACTCTGGACCAATCTCTGACACCAGATTTTCCCAATGAAATCAATATTTTGATTTCCTCACTACTGATATTAAGAGTGTTGATTGTGAAGCTAAGCAAACTGAAGCTGTTAACAATCTTAATTTCTTCACCATCTATTTATTATAAAGCAAGGTGACACATGTTGTAAATCAGTCTTTATCCAATGATGTCACATTCCTCTTCATAAAGTTCAGTCCCCTGGATGACCTATTCCACATATAGATTGAAAAGGTATGTAAATAGGATACATCCCTAACATACACCTTTCCTGATTTTGAACCTGCATTATTTCCTTGCTCTATTCTGATGACTGCATCCTGGTCAAAGTACAAGTTTTGTATAAGCACAATCAAGTATTCAGAGATTCTCTTTCTTCTCAAAGTCAGCCGCGGTTTGTTGTGATCCACACAGAAAAATGCCTCTGCATAGTCAATAAAACATAAATAGACATTCCTCTGGTACTCTCTGCTTTCAGCTAAGATTCATCAAACTTTGACTGTAATTTCCCTAGTGCCATGGTTTCTTCTAAATGCAGCCTGCACATCTGGAAGTTCTCAGTTGTTTTTGAATCATTTTCAGCAGGATCTTAATAGCACTTAATATTAATGATATTGTGTGATAATTTTCGTACTCTGTCAGATCACCTTTTTTAGGAATAGGAATAAATATGAATCTTTTCCAGTTAGTTGGCCAGGTGGTTATCCTCCAGATTTTTTAACACAACTTCATGAGGATGTCCAGGGAAGCATTTGTTCACTGAAATATGTCAGTTGGCACGCCTTCAATTCCTGGGGCATTTCTTCTTCTTTTTTTTTTTTTTTCCAATTTCTTCAGAGCAACTTGAACTTCCTCCTTTATCACCATAGGCTCTTGATCATATGTTGCTTCAGGAAATTCTTCTGTGTCAGCCAATTCTTTTTGGTACAGGGTTTCTATACTTCTTCCATCTTCTTTTGATGCTTCATGGGTCATTCAACATTCTGTTCACAGCATCTTTATGTATTGAAATGTGAGGCTTGAGTTTGTTCTTGCTACTTCAGCTTAGGAAATGCTGAGTAAATTTGGCCTTTTTGGTTTTCCAACTCTAGCTCATTGCACTTTTCATTATAATACTTTGCTTTGTCTTCCTGTACCACCCTTTGAAAACTTCTGTTCAGATCCTTACCTTCATGATTTTTCCCCTTTGCTTTGACTTCTAAGTTCTCTAGACTCTATTCAGAGTATCTTCTAATATCCTGTTTGGTCTTTTCTACTTCTTCTGTCTTTGTAATGACCTTTTACATTCATGGATGATATTCTTCATATCCTGTCACAGCTCATCTGTCCTTCTTTAATTAATATGCAAGTCCTCAAACCTACAGCTGAGATGGTATTTAAATTCAGGAGGGATAGATAAACTCAAGTCAAACTTTGCTTCTTGTGTATTTGACTTCTGTAGCTTCACTTAAAACTTTCATATAAGTATTTGATGATGTGATCCACAATCAGCAACTGGCCTAGCTTTTATAGCTGATATTGATCTTCTCCAACAATTTTCTCCACATATGTAATCAATCTGATATCTTTGTAGACCGTTAGATGAGGCCTATGCATGTAGCTGCCATTTGTGTTTCTTGTCAAATGTATTTGCAATGAATAAATCGTTGATTATATAGAACTCTATCATTCTGTCCTGAGACTCATTTCTGTCATCAACTCCATATTTACTGACTACTGATCCTTCTTCCCTCTTCCCAACATTTGCATTCCAGTCACCCAGTATCACTTATATATCTTGGTTGCATGTTCAATTTCTGGTTGTAACAGTTAGTAGAAGTCATCTATTTCCTCCTCTTTGACTCTTGATTGTTGGTGCATATATTTGAATCATAGTGATATTAATAGGTCTCTCTTGTATCCATGTGGATATTATTCTGTCATTCACAACATTGTATTTCATGATGAATCTAGAAATGGTCTTTCTATCTGTGAATGGGACCTCATTTTTTCTCACCTTTTCATTTCCATCATAGTAGATCATGTTATTATTGTCTGATTAAAAATGTCCCTTGTCAATACATTTTATTTCTCCAATGCCCAACAGTTCAATATATATGTGTTTAATTTCTTCATTTTCCTTAATAGTCTCCAATTTTCTTACATTCATACTTCTCACATTGCACCTTGCAATCACTAGAGTCTGTTTGCAACTGTTTCTCCTCTTTTGTGATTGTAATTTCCAAAAGTCTCTTATGCCATATTTGCTAGTCTAAGTGTGCTCTGTCATACATAGGGTTTTCTAAGTCCTGTTATTTTGGAAGTGAATAGTTTATCCTTCTTTCTAGTGTGCCTCAATTTGAGTGCTTAACTTGAGATGCAAGATCAAAACAACTATGAGATATCATCTCACACCAAAGACAATAGAAAAATTCAAAAGGACAACAATGAATGCTGGCTATGCTAACCTAAATGGTAATGGTCTGAACGTACCAAGCATGCCACAGGAGAAACTTGTGGCATTCTGTCACCATACAGATTTATGCCTTATAGCCCAATGGAAATCTATTAGGGATCCAATTTTACATTTAGGAACTGTGCAAATTGAAATCTACTAGGCAGCAGTGGGAAAATGTGTGTATATATGTGTGTATACACACACACACACACACACACACACACACACACAGTGTAGCCATTGCTCACAATAGGATGTGAGCTGATTGGATTTGGTCTCACATTTAAAAAGGCTTTTGGGCCCTCAGGCCTGTGGCCTTTGAGAATGCTTTTTATGAATCTCATGAATAAAATATACTTGAAAGCAAGAGTGGCATCCACTTTCAAAGAAAGTTTGCCTCTGGAAAATCTATGAGGGTGGAGATAAGATGAAAGTTTTGTATTCAATATTTTCTTTCATAGGGTCGCTATGAGTCATCTATGACTCTAAGGCACTTAACAACAACATTGTAATAAGAACTTATCACATTACCAATCATTTATAAGGTCTTAAAGTGCTCAAGTAAGTGTCCAATTCAGAATTTCTAAATATGTAAAGCAGATCCTTATGTCATTTCCTGTCTATCCTTTGTTTTGTTTTTTTTCTAAAACCCTAAGATGCAATGAACACATTCATTACCATTTCCCCTTTGTTTCTGAAGCATTTGATGGACTCTTCTCCAGGCAATGATGATTCAAGATGTTTCAAGGAATAATGCCAGGACTTTCACTAGTCTTGCCTTTCAAAATGTTCCAGTCACATATTAATCCTTTTCCAAATAGATGCTGGACAAATCCATTTTGACCCAGAACCAAAACAATGGAGCCAAATCTAGAATCATCCATTCTGGCTAAAGTTGAACCACTGGCAAATACATTTTTATAAATTTTGTTTTTTAAGGAATTAAATTCAATACCTAACCACATGGGAAAAGCCAATAATGAGCGTTGACGATTGTAAAAGTGAGACCAAAGAGCCACAGGACATATTTATTTTGGAAAGAAAGTTAAAAAGACTAAGAAGGCAAGCCATAAAACATTTTACAACAGTTTAGATTAAACCAACAGTTTAAAAGATAAATATTTTGCATTTTTTATTCTGATGGCCAAGATAAAAATAGCTGTTGTGCTCTGGAAAAATTAAAATTACTATAGAAAAGGCCCTAAAAAATATTCCTAACGTACTTGCAAAATAGAAAGGGAAGTGATTTTATAGGGTTTTTTTAAAGAAATATTTTCTCAAACAAAATTCTTGAAGCAATATATACTATTCAGCTAGGTATATGTCTACAATAGATATTAGATAACTTTTAAAAGTGCTAGGTTGCCCGCTGGTCCCCTTGGTGTCTGGTCCCCGCACCTGGCTTTTTGCCTGCCTTCTCAGGCTGGGCACCCCACCAGCTGGCTCACTTCAGCTGCACATAGGAGCTCAGTGTCCAGAGAAGAGCTACTATGAGGTGCTGGTGCTGGGAGGGGGCAGTGGTGGCATCACCATGGCTGCCTGGATGAAGAGGAAAGTAGGTGCAGAGAACGTGGCCATTGTTGAGCCCAGCGAGAGACATTACTATCAGCCAATCTGGACCCTGGTGGGTGCTGGTGCCAAACAGTTGTCCTCATCTAGTCGTCCTATGGCAAGTGTGATCCCATCTGGAGTAGAATGGATGAGATCAAGAGTGGTTGGACTTAACCCAGACAAGAACAGCATCCTCACAGATAATGGCATGGAGATTTCCCACAAATACCTTATTATTGCTCTCGGAATCCAGTTGCACTATGAGAAGATTAAAGGCCTACCAGAAGGTTTTGATCATCCCAAAATAGGGTCCAATTATTCAGTTACTACAGTAGAGAAAACATGGCAAGCTCTTCAGGACTTCAAGGAGGGCAATGCCATCTTCATCTTCCCAAACACCCCGGTGAAGTGTGCGGGAGCCCCACAGAAGATCATGTATTTGTCCGAAGCCTATTTCAGGAAGACAGGGAAGCGATCCAAGGCCAACATAATTTTCAACACTTCTCTTGGAGCAATTTTTGGGGTGAAGAAGTATGCAGATGCCCTTCTGGAGATCATTAAGGAGAGAGACCTCACCGTTAATTACAAACAAAACCTCATTGAAGTCCAAGCTGACAAACAAGAGGCTGTTTTTGAGAACCTGGACAAACCTGGGGAGACGCAAGTGATTTCATATGAAATGCTCCATGTCACACCCCAATGGGCCCACCAGATGTCATCAAGACGAGTCCTGTGGCCGATGCTGCTGGCTGGGTGGATGTGGATAAAGAAACTCTGCAGCACAAGCGCTATCCTAACGTGTCTGAGATTGGGGATTGCACTAGCCTTCCTACATCAAAGACGGCGGCAGCAGTGGCTGCTCAATCAGGAATACTTGATAGGACAATTTCTCTGATTATGAAGAACCAACTACCAGTTAAGAAGTATGATGGCTATACCTCGTGCCCACTGGTGACTGGTTACAATCGTGTAATTCTTGCTGAATTTGATTATAATGCTCAGCCACTGGAAACGTTTCCCTTCAACCAGGGCAAAGAACGGCTTTCCATGTACATCATGAAGGCCGACTTCATGCCTCTCCTCTATTGGAATATGATGCTCAGGGGCTACTGGGGAGGACCAGCCTTTCTGAGGAAGTTGTTCCATCTGGGGATGAGTTAAGGCTCGATCCTCTAGATTATCATCTGGACCAAAGTCAGTACTGATTAACCAAGAGTAGCATGAAGGACTTGGAACCCTAAGAAGAGTTGATGCTGGACGATGTTGATCTGATACCCAGTTTGTTAGTATCTCTAAGCAGCCGTCAGTCACATGAATCTCCCAGGATGGGCTTGTGCCTTTGGAAGCATTAAAATGAAAGGGCAGACCCTTATTTTCTAAATAAAAGTTAGTTGTGACTTGAAAAAAAAAAGTGCTAGGTTATCTCTCTTTGGATTCCTAGAGAATGGTGGCTAGGGATGGAAATGACTAGCACAGAGTGTTTTACTGTCAGACGTCCAGTTTCTATGTGGTACTGAAATATTAAAGTGTTGTGTTGTTATTATTAAGTGCCATCCAGTTGGCTTCATTTCATAGCAGCTTTAAGTACCACAGAACAGAACACCTGATTTTGCATTTTCCTCACAATCTCTGCTATTATTAAATGCATTGCACTAATCACCGGACCAGCTCACTTTTTTTAGCAAATAACACAGAGAATGATGACATGTCAGCTTTTTGGTATTAATACAATTCACATGAGATAGAGGCTATATACCAGTTAGGGTCCCATCAGGAAACAAAAGATAATAAATGAAAAGTAAGAAAATCAGAGTGATTTTACTGACAAGTTGAGAACTTCGTGGAATGGAGAAGTATCCCAGACTATGGAAGTTGAACTGCTACCACTCACGGGCTAGGAAGAATCCAGGGAGGAGTAGTCTTCTGAAACCTGGAAATAGACAATAACATAATTGTCAATGCCTTTAGAGGAACAATGTGACCTTCAGTGGGGTGGCACTGTTAGCTCAATAGAGCTTTGCTGGTGACTGCTGAAGGAATGAATACCCTGACCTTGCTTTATTCTCTGTTTCTGTTTCCCCGCTGATTGATGTTTATCCTGAAATCTAAGTGGAAGAAGGAAATTAGAGAAAGGGGTATTGATGTGAGAGAAGTATGCCATTGAGTTAATCTTCAAAGTACAGAGCAGTTGGAAAAAGATCTGTGGGGACAATTTATAGAGTCTGATCTTGACCACCAGCTATCAATAACCAGAAGTAACCAAAAGATCCAGATTCTGATCATTAGGGATCCTGCTTGTCCTCTGGAAGGATTTTTCCTTTGTTATCCTCTGCGTGCCTCTTAGTCTTGTACATTAATTGAATTTACTTATTTCTATGGATTTTATTCATAAAATGAATTTTTATGACTAGGAAGATAATGACTTCTCTAAGTTTTTATTTTTTCTTTGTTGCACCTTGAACATAGACCATGTTCAAAGTGTGTTTTTTTCTTACTCTCTGATTGTCCTCTGCATTCTTTTTTCTTTTTTTTAAGTCTTTACCTCTTTAAAGAATGGAAAGAATCATTGTAGAAGCTCAGTACAGCTGTGAAAACTAAGCAGCTGCTAATTGTGGGACCATCAATTATTCATTCATATACAAGTTCAAACTAAAGAGAAAGAAGTTTAAATCAAATCTACAGCAACTAAAATTTGACCTTGAGTATAAGCCACTTGATTTTTTTAAAAGAAAAGAAATAAAAAACAAACTAAAACAAAAAACATGTCAGGAACAGGTATGAGGCATTGAGCATAAATGAATGAAGACCAGATGAATTGTGGAAGGATATCAAGTATATGATCCATGAGGAATACAAAAGGTAAGACAGAGTAGGAAGAAAAGACCATGATTAATTATCAGAAGAGACCCTACATATTGAATTACAGTGTTGAGAAGCCAAAATAAAGAGAAGAAAGCTGAAAGTTAAGGAGCTGAACAGAAGATTTCAAAGGGCAATAGAAGAATACAAAATAAAATACTATAATGAAATGTGCAAGGACTAGAGTTGGAAAATCAGAAGGGATGAACTTGCTTGGCATTTCTTAGGCTGAAGGAAGTAAAGAACAAATTCAAGCCTTAAATAGTAATGTTTAAAGGTGCTATTGGCAGAATACTGAATGATCCAGAAAGCATCAAAGAAAATGGAAGGAGTATACAGAGTCACTGGACCGAAAAAGAATTGGCTGACACAGAGGAATTTCATGAAACTGCATATCACCATGAACCAATGATGATGAAGAAGAAAGTTAAAGCTGTTCTGGAGGAACTGACAAAAAAACAAGGTCCCAGGCACTGATGGTGTACCAACGGACATATTTCAACAAACAGATGCTGCACTGGATGTACTCACCAGGTTGTGCCAAGAAATCTGGAGGACAACTACCTGGCTAATTGACTAGAAGAGATCCATATTTATGCTCATTCCCCCTCAAAAAAAGATGGTCCAACAGAGTGTGAGAATTATTGGACAATATCACTAATATCACTACAAGCAAAATCCTGCTGAAGATTATCCAAAAATGACTGGAACAGCACAGAGACAGAACTATCAGAAAAACAATCTGAGTTTAGAAGAGGCTGTGGCACTAGATACATTATCACCAAGGTCTGATGGATTTGGCTGAAAGCAGAGAGAAGCTGAGTAATGTCTCTTTGTGTGTCATTGACTATTCAAATAATTTGTGTGGTTTACCACAAATTGTGGCTAACTTTGAGAGTAATGGGAACCCTAGAACATTGTGTTCATGGGGCATCTATATGTGGATCAGGAAGCAATTAGAAATGAGCAAAGAAACCCTGCATGGTTCAAAATCAGAAAATGAGTGCATCAGGGATGAGTCCTGTCTTGATACCTTTTCAGTCTGTATGTGGAGCAGAACACTTGAAAGGCTGGGTTTTGTGAGGGGGAATATGGCATCATAATTAAAGGAAGATTCAACAACCTGTGATATGCAGATGACACAACCTAAAGTGTTTACTGTGGAAGGTCAAGATCTGTAGTTTTCAACATGGATTGAATTGGGCCATCTGGCAGCATCATGTTAGATGGAGAAAAAATTGAGATTATTATTAATTTCAACTTGCTTGGCTCCACAATTAATACTCTGGTACCAGCAGTCAGTAAATAAAAAGACAAGTTGCATTGGGAAAGTCTGCCATAAAGGACCTTCCAAAGTGCTAAAGAGGAATGGCGTAAGTCTAGGAACTAAGATGCACCTGATCCAGGCCATGTTCTTTGTGATTACTTGCTATGTATCAGAGAGCTTGAAAAGGATAACAGAAGAAAAATCAATTTCTTTGAGTTATGGTGCGTGAGAAGAGTACTGAACATATCAAAGACCAACAAGAGTACAAACAGGTCTTTCCTGGGCAGGGGGAAACCAAGTTTCTCCTTGGAGGCAAGGATTTTGAGCTATATCTCACATACTTTGGCAACATAGCCAGGAGGACCAGTTCTTGGAGAAGGACATCATGCTTGGAGGTGTGGAGTGACAGTACAGTTGAGGAAGACTGCAGATTAGACGAATTGATACAGTAACTGAGGTAATGGGGGTAAGTGTGTCAGAGTCAGTGAGATTAGCTCAGGATAGGGCAAGGTTCAAAGCTGTTATACGTAGGGTTAATATGAATCACAGGTGATTCAATGACACATAATAATATATCCACAATGCATCCAATATTTCAGCAGGCTGATTTTTCTTACAAAACTATTTTGAACTATAATTCAGTTGTCAACTGTCTGATGAATTTTAGTACATCTGTAAATTTGATAGAATATTTTTCAAGCATTTTCTGGGTTGCCAAATAGATTGGAAAACATGGAATTTTTAAGTGATGGAACTTTAGCTGATAACTATGTCATGTCTAGCTCTGGTGCTGCAGTCTGCAGGAAGTTGTGGTCATTGTCCAAAGGCTTCAGCTCTCTGGAGTTTGAATCCACTGTTGGCTTTGAGAGAAACCCATGGATGATTAGCTTTGTGTCAATTTCTATTTAAAAACAATGATTTGTTTGATTTGATTTGTAGACATTTTCTTGCAAGTAGACATTGACTGCACTAGGATTAAAATAGTCAAGGTTATCTCACCCTAACTAGAAATGAAAATATATTTAGCACTGAAATAAAAATATGTTTCTTAGTATAACATTTTTCATTTACCAATATGGTTATCTATTTTGTAACTACCATATATTGAAGAAAATAATTAATATAAGATTGTCTTGTAAATATTTCTTAATTTTTTAAAAATTTTTATTAATTTTCATGTTTATAGAGTAACTTAATAGCAAAATTCATTTCTTGAGGTAACTGTTAACATCTCTCATTATTTACCCATAATTAGTTATCTATTTTGACTGTCCTAGAGTAAAAAAGAATAATAGTGATAATTTTTTTCTCTTCACTTCTACAGAGTGGTTTAATAGCATTCCCCCAGGTAGATCTAGAAGAGGGAGAAGATGTAGAGAGGTGAGAAATCTCATACACTGTTGGTGGGAATGTAAAATGGTTCAACCACTCTGGAAGGCAGTTTGACGTTTCCTCAAAAATTTGAACATAGAAATTTCATATGACACAGCTATTTCATTACTAGGAATATATCCCAAGGAGTGGGACACAAAAGGAAATTTGTACACTAATGCTCATAGCAGCAGTTATTCACCATTTTAAGGATATGGAAACAGCCCAAATGTCCAACCACAACCACATGGATTGGGAAATAGCAGTACAGGTTAGTCAATGGAATACTATGCAGCACTCAGGAGTAACAATTTTGGAAAATACAAGGTAATCTGAGAGAAGCTGAAGAGCATTATGTTAAGTGAAGTAACTCAGTCTCATAAAGACAAATACGGCATAAGATCTTTATTGTAAAATAGATGGACAACTAGTAAACATGTATGGGAACACAAAAGGGGGAGGATGAGGATGGGTAGGGACAAAACCACACGTTTACACAGTTTGGTAGATGGAGGGAGGAGGGGATGTATAGGGAAGGACCTGGGCAAAAAGACAAGGTAATGATGGGCAAGGTCCAATGGTGATTAATCCTATAAAACGTAATGCATGAGAATGATTGTATGAAACAAGATATAAAAACTTTGTTAAGAAAAGAAAAT